>NW_027491139.1:600000-890000 GCF_021521415.1 Bidens hawaiensis
ACCTTACGAGGTTAACTATCCGACGCATGACCTCGAACTCGCTGCAGTTATTTTCGCGTTGAAAATCTGGCGTCATTATCTTTATGGAGAGACTTGCGATATTTTCACTGATCATAAGAGCTTGAAATATATCTTCACTCAGAAGGAACTGAACATGAGACAGAGACGTTGGTTAGAACTTCTAAAAGATTACGACGCTATCATACAGTATCATCCGGGGAAGGCAAACGTTGTAGCCGATGCTCTTAGTCGGAAGAGTTCCGGAACGATAAATTCTTTTCAGCTGCAACCTCATATCCTCAATGATCTGGATAGATTGGGTATTGGTCTCCATTTTGGTGATACCAATGGATATCTAGCCAGATTTCAGATTGAGCCTGATCTAATTTCTCGAATCAAGAGTGCGCAATATGAAGACGGAGAAATTTGGGCAATTATACAGAATTTGGAGGTTGGTAAACAGTCAGAATTCAGAGAAGACGAGCATGGCGTAGTTTGGTGTGGGAAACGGTTATGTGTTCCTAGCGATTCCACCCTACGGGAGTCGTTGTTAGCCGAGGCTCACAGTTCACCGTTCTCAATCCACCCCGGATCCACAAAGATGTATAGAGATCTTCGTCAACATTTTTGGTGGAGCGGTATGAAAGAGGACGTGGCCAGTTATGTCAGCAGATGCCTTACTTGTCAGCAAGTTAAAACTGAGCATCAAAGAGCTGGGGGTTTACTTCAGACACTTGACATTCCGGTATGGAAGTGGGATGATATCTCAATGGATTTTATTACCGGACTACCTAAAACGTTCAAAAGAAATGATGCTATTTGGGTTGTAGTCGATCGATTGTCAAAATCGGCTCACTTTCTTCCGATTCAAAAAGGATTCTCAGTCAGTAAGTTATCCGATATTTTTACTCGAGAGATTGTGAGACTCCATGGCACCCCCGTCTCTATTGTTTGTGATCGAGACCCACGTTTCACTTCGCGTTTTTGGAAAGGGTTGCAGGCCGCATGGGGTACTAGATTGAGATTCAGTACCGCGTTTCATCCTCAGACTGACGGTCAGTCAGAACGTACCATTCAGACACTCGAAGATATGCTTCGAGCATGTGCTTTAGAGTGGAGTGGAAACTGGGACGAGTATTTAAGTCTGGTTGAGTTTGCCTACAATAATAGTTGGCAAGCTAGCATCGGTATGGCGCCATTCGAGCTTTTATATGGTCGTAAGTGTAGAGCCCCTAATTGTTGGGATGAGGTTGGTGAGAAAATTATTGAAGGGCCCGAGTTGATACAGATTACAAATGAGAAAGTTACCATTGCTCGTGAGAAGCTAAAAGAGGCTCAGAGTCGACAAAAGAGCTATGCAGACCGACATCGTCGAGCTTTGGAATTTAATGTCGGTGATCGGGTATTCTTGCGAGTTTCACCTTGTAGAGGCGTTCAACGTTTTGGAATCAAGGGAAAACTTAGCCCAAGATTCATCGGACCGTTTGAAATTCTTGAAAGAGTTGGCGAAGTCTCTTATCGTTTGGCTTTACCACCTCAGTTATCTCATGTGCATAGGGTCTTTCACGTATCTCTTCTTAGGGGGTATAATTATCACCCGTTACATGTTGTTACCTATCCGCTCCATCAGATTCGCGAGGATTTATCTGTTGAAGAAGAACCTGAAGCTATTCTTGATCGTCAGGAACGCATTATGCGAAAGAAAACTATTCCATTCGTTAAGATTCTTTGGAAGAACCATTCTGAACGAGAAGCTACATGGGAAATGGAGGATACAATTCGTTCCCAATATCCGTATTTATTTCCGTTTTAGCACTTGGTGATTTCAGTTTGGATGGTTTTGATTTCATATGAATTCTGTTTTATTTGTCCTAATATTTGTTTCCAAGACTTTGCAATTGTCATGTCTGAATTTATGAAAGTTTGAAGTTGTGTTTCGTATAGGTTATGTCAAACTTCGTTGGTAATTAGAAATTTCGAGGATGAAATTTTTTTTTTAGGGTGGAAGAGTTGTAACACCCGTAAATTTAAGTTTTTCAAAATATGATATATTAATGTTTATATAATAATAATAATAAAATAATGGAACAAACTTATAAAAGATAAAGCAGGAGGTTTAAAATCAATTTAATATATTATCTCATATGTTCATTTGAATTTCCAAAATCTCAGCTAGTCATCTACGCAATTCACTCAACTTTGCCAATTATTTTGGAAAAAACTCCGAAGCCTCCGGACCACTCATTATAAAATCCAAATCCCTTGAACCCTAGGAGAACTCCTCACAACCATATTATCTGCTCACTCTCCTCGCCTATATCTCCGTGTGATCCGGCACTGCTCTTGCTACAAGTGGCCGCCGGCGACTCCATTGCCGACGAACCGTTACGAACCGACAACTTAGCAATCTAGTTTCTTCCTGTTCACGACACTAGGTAAATAAACAAACCATATTCTAAGTCAATTGGTTCATACATCTTAGTTTTAATGTAAATTCTTGCTATACTCAGTTTCAAACTCGGACGACGTACGCCACCACCGCCGCGCATAGTAACTGTTACCGCTGTTTCTGTTTCACCTCTCCGATTCGTTCCTGCTCGTCCATTGAGGTAAGGATCTTCATTCCGCGTTTACAACTCTTGAATATTTAGCTTCGGTACGACTGATTGGTTCCGGCGACTAAGACGAAATCTGAAAACTTAACTTCGAAGAAAACTTATAAAAGCTTGTGTGTTCTTTTGCTCTTGATGCATGATCCACACGTCATTAAATGACAAAGAGTCATGCAAGATATTATTATTATTATTATTATTATTATTATTATTATTATATCTTTGACAGTTTGGCCCATCAAACAATTGAATTTAAGGACTTTGAATTGGTATTTATTTCTTTCATTGAAGTATACTAAATTATATATAAGTGAACTCAATAATTAATAACCCTGAATAAGATTTGTTTATGGTAAAGACTCATGCTTCCGATTGTAAATTCGTTGAGGATAATTAATAACCTTTCCTTCCAGATTATTAAAATAGGTGTACCATATTAAACGCCATGAGTCATTCGTTGCCGGAACAATCACTAAACTTTAAACTGCGTAACACAATTTAAGTAACTTAATTCGGTGTATAATCAAAATGTAGGCTCTCAACTTGTTGAAGTTATCTTAATCATCTTTGCTTTCCTAGGCTAAGGTACGGATTCTGTTTTTCTTCACTCATAGTATTGGTTCTAGTCCATTTTATATTCGATGTCCGTCACTTCGTAGTGCGGATTTTTGTTATCTAGTTCGGTTTATTCGTATGATATGGTTATATTAATTTTATAGCATGCAATAGGTTATATATATTTTGAATTCATTATTGCATGTTCCTGTTTAAATATCTTTTAGTTATACGACTTTAGTTCAGTACTCTGTTACCCGAGCATTTCTGACTTGTCGTTGGGGCGTCAACGACATGGCACTTATCGTGACAGTGCGTAATCAAAGTTCACGGCGTCTCTGAAAGTACTCATGTAGTACCTTGGCCACTTAGAGGCGTATAGATCGATCTTAGCTCCGACTCCTGACTCTTGACTCCTGACATGGCACTTATCGTGACAGTGCGTAATCAAAGTTCACGGCGTCTCTGAAAGTACTCATGTAGTACCTAGGCCACTTAGAGGCGTATAGATCGATCTTAGCTCCGACTCCTGACTCCTGACTCCTGACTTCTGTTTGAGATGGAACAATGTGTGCACGCCACCCACACCGTCTCTTTGGTGCATGGACTAGCTAGCTGTGTACCCCTCTGTTTAGGCTCTGGGTGTTTCCGTATTACACGACCTATTTATTTTTAACATCATCGTCGTGTATTTTAGTAATTATATTTTGTGTTTCGCTATATTTCTGGTCCGTTTCGATATGTGTATATGCATTTGGTTAAATTTGAGTATATTCAGATTACGTTCCGATAGTGTATCGGATTATGTTTCGCATCTAATTATAGTTCGGTCTAAAACGTGGTTTTATATCCGCAATAGTTTCAGTTTTACTTCAGTATGTGTTTTTTCTTATGTGTGCCTTTACCTATACTATTGTTCTTTCCGTTACTGGGCAATTTTTGGCTCAGCCGTATTTTCTTGTTTGTGTCTGTCTTATTTGCTATCAGGTAATTCGGGAAATCGGGGAGATCAGTGATGAGAGTAAAATGAAGCTCAATAATAAGGACTTGATTTAATTTTCTTTAAGCATTAAATAAACTGGACTTAGAATTTCTTTCAGTGTTTTTAACACTTTTGGTTGCTGTGGGATTCTTTTCATTTCTTTTAAATGGTTTTTGTTTGGTCTATGATATCTGTAATAGTAACACGTCAGCCTGCTCCGGGTTGGGGTGTTACACACATGGTCAAACTTGCATTCGCGCTTGCAAAGAAGACTTCCTCGCAGGTTGTCATCATATGTTTGAAGCATTGTTTAATAATAATTACGGGTTGGATTTGGTAAGTTCAAAACGCGCTTAATAATATATTGATCAAAGTGTAGGCGGAAATTTCAGCCCTAACTATGACAGTTAAGTTTTGAACATGGCTTGATGTCATGGCAGGTGTGTTATTACCTCGCTCACTCCATCTTTGTACAATCGGTTTGGTCTTGAATCATCTTTCTCCATTCTCCCCACCAGTAATTTCTTTCTATTTTTTGTTTCAAACATTTCAATGAGATACCCGGCCAAAGTGTGACCATTTGTTCCACAAGCTCCCATGGGATTCGTTTTAATTAACCCTCAAATTTTGCCGTCTGGACTGTTTCACTCTTTCAGATTAGATTTTTGTAAAGCCCACTGGCAATTTGTGCGTCTTTCTCACTATAAATGTGTATGTGACTATATTTGCTCCGTTTGTGGAGTTTCTTTTTTGGATGCTATATGTGTTACGCATGCCAGAGCTCTAAATGTTGCGCTTTTCATGTTCAAGGTTGGCGAAGATGCTCATAATTAGTGATGAAACCCTAAACTTGTTAATCTTAAGCACACTGATGAGCGATAAACTCTAGTTTTAGTGCTTATTCTAAATTCGAATGCATGCTAGAGCTCTAAATGTTGTGCTTTTTCATGTTCAAGGTTGGCGAAGATGCTCATAATTAGTGATGAAACCCTACACTTGTTAATCCTAGGCATTGTGATGAGCAATAAACCCTAGTTTTAGTGCTTCATATAAATTCGAATGCATAATCTCTTTCTCTCTCACACATAAAAAATAGTTACAAATGTTACAAATTCTTATATACAAAACTTTTACAAAATTGTCATAAATTTTGGTATAACTAAAGGTTTACTTAGAAAATGAGAAATAAGAGAAGGAAACAAATGTGTGACTAGTGGTCTAACAACAATATCTACAATATATATAAACGAACACATAGAAATCTTACGTGTCGCGATGTAGTCGCTCCCCCTTTTTTGGAGTCATCAGATTTGCTTGATTTTTAAATGGAGGCTTCTCATGCATTTGACCCGAATTCATGGGTATGGGTCTTACCAAACCCAGATACTCCTTAAACGGGTTATAACATCTCATTAAATTAAAAATTATTCTCACCAAATTATTTATGTAAAAATCCTATAAAATAGAATATAATAAAAAATAATATCTTATTTATTGTAAAAAAGATATATATTATTTAAATTAAAAAAAACCAATTTGATAGTAAAAAAAATAAACGGGTCTCGGGTCTCATCAAACCATAAGTATATTATTAACTTTCATAAATATTATTTATAATTAAAAAACCAATTTCATAGTAAAAGAAATAAACGAGTTTTGGGTCTCATCAAAGCCATATAGCTTTTAAACCGGGTTATAACATCTCATTTATTTGTTAAACAATTTATTATCAAACCATAAATATATTATTAACTTTCATACAATAAAAAAAATATAAATTAAAAAATAAATAAATATTAAAACAAACAATATAAAACAACCCCTCGTAATACGGGGGATTTTACTTTCTCTCTCTTTCTTTCTCTCTCTATATATATAAATAAAACAATAAAACAATAATATATTTATTTATTCAATAAATAAAGCCTTACGGGGTTATTTTATATTGTTTGTTATAATATTTATTTATTTTTTGAATTTATATTTTTTTATTGTATGAAAGTTAATTATAAATTTATGGTTTGATGATAAATTGTTTCACAGTTTAATAATCAAACTAGTGAGCGTCACCTACTCGCCTAGTCTCTAATTTGCACCTAATGCCGTTGAAAACTAAATAACGGGGATATGAATCGTGCATGAATCACATAAAACACCACGTCTCTCTTCCGTAATCACTCCACCACCTGCAAATTTTCGATATTAAATCTCACCGGTCTAACATATGTTTCAGGCTTATTTTTACTATCATAACCTGCTTTTGAAACAAAATATTAAATATCACCCACCTTTATGAAACATAAATAAAGTAAAAGAAAAAAGAATATAAATGGCTCTACAATAAATGAAGCCAAGTATATCTCCATGACAACAATTTATCCTATTCATTGCCTATACATAAAGTAATAAAGTCGGACCAAAATATATATAAAGAAAAGGTCGATAACTATGTTAATAGCGTCATTCCTCTTTTCACGGCACAGATTCTTTGAAATTTTTTTCATTGGTGGGTTTAATAACTCATCGATACCTCTAGGTATGCAACGTTCACAACGTTAGTCCTTAGTGTATTGTATTTGCCTTGTTAGTTGCGCAAATCATCTATTAACTACATGACTGTTAGTGTGTGTGTGTTGATTTAAGTTTGATGTCTATATATGTTAAAACTATGACTAGCCACAAAACACGACTAACTAGTGACAGTATAGTTTTACAACCCGTATTCTTCCTACAATTGGTTGAAAATATGATAATTTGGGATATCTTTATTTAAAGACTTGAAATTATAAAAAAAATGGAATTATTAGAATAAAACATATGTATTTGATTTTTAAAGTTGGTTTGGGAGTTGAGGTTGAGATTTGGATCGGGTTTTAGGTGACGGGAATTTTAATAAATAACTTTTATCCACCTATAATTAAAGCATAAATGGTATACCCGAAACTGATAGGAAAATCTGCAAACATGAAGCGTTATGAGTTACCATATATAAGATGCAACTTTATAATCATATATAAACTGAGATTACATTAGTCACACCGTAATCACCTATTAATATTTCACATATACTTCTTGAAATTCAATGTTACATTTAACTATCTATTCTTTTAGTAATTCATCTCTTATAAAATGTCAATTCATCTTAGAGTATAAAAACTGTATGAATTGTTGTAAGACCTAAAGACCGTGTATAGTTCTTTCTGTTTCATTTACTTGCATATTTCATTGACAATTTTCAAATAGAAAATATATAGTTAAATAGTTATTATATTTTAAAAATAATTTGTACGTCTTTCATTATTCCAAAAATAAGTTATTGTACGTGGATAATTAACTTGTATGAAAACAGACAGAATAAAAGTATTATTACTATAAAAATTGGATTCCATTGGGATCGACATTGGAAAAGAGACATTACCCTAAAAAGAAATAGAAAATGAAAAGCTTAGTTTGAAAGTAAAGGCCTGAACTTTTACATACACGCAAACATGGTATGTTTATGAATGTGTAATTATATTTAGCAAAGGGCACATTTGTGGGTTGACCCTTTTATAATTTAAGTAATGTATGTCGTACTTAAATAAAATGGTATTTTATGTCAAAATTCAAAAAGATAAAGATGAGCTTGATAATTTACTACTAGAAAACTAAACTTTCACAGATTCAAAATCTTCCATTGATGAAATTCATCCCGATGAGCATCCTTTGGTGAAGCTCCTTCGATATAGTGCTCGTGTGACATTTTCTTTCCTATGGATTGCCAAATTCCCGTCACAATGCCGCCAATACTGTACAATTTTGTTGAGTGTGGCCGGTTTTAATCAAATTTAAGTCGCCTAACGAGAAACTATAACCAAATCAAAAAATAATCAACGTACATTTATGATTTACATATGAACTTCAAAAGCCAAAAGGTAAGCTTTTGTTAAACCATTGGTTCATTTTAGTTGATTATAACCTCATAGCTTTCGAATAGTTATAATAATACGAGAACGACTTTTATATTAATTAGTTACTGACCCATAGTTTGCGACTAAACATGGTACATAGTTTTGAAAAGTATGGTCATCCAAGCATAAAAAATTACAGTAGTGGTCTACTCGAATTAAACCTTCACTGGGGCATGTTCAGTAGTCATGAACACCAAGATTTGCATTTCTTTCAAGCATCCTAAAATGTTATTTATTTTCTCACTTCTCTTGCTACCCCTTCAAGCTACAACTACCAACCAACTGGTAGCAGTTGGAGGTGACAGCAACGCTACTGTTGTTGTCAATAAGATATGCATCGGACAGGAGAGACGTGCTCTCCTTGATTTCAAAGCTCGTGTTCAAGACCCTAACGGCGTTTTAACTACATGGACGAATGAAGAAGAAGAAGGCGACTGTTGTAAATGGACGGGAGTCACGTGCAACGACACAACAGGTCATGTCACACGACTTCAGCTATCCTACAAGTCAGTCGTAGGTGAGTTTAGCCCTTCGTTGATTAACTTGACCTACTTGAATTATCTTGACCTTAATCTTGGTTCTAATAGCTATAGTGGAACTATCCCCAACTCCATTGGTTCCTTGACTCAATTAAGGACCCTTAACCTTGATGTTTACTCTTTTAATGGAATCATTCCTCCAGAGATAGGAAACTTGACCAACTTGGAGTGGCTTTCACTTAGATGTATCGAAAGATGTGTGATCGAAAACATAGACTAGCTTGCTAATCTTTCTAATTTGGAGACACTTGGTATGGAAGGAATTTTCATAGCTAAAGCAAATCATTGGGTAGATGTATTTGAAAGTCTAAAAAAACTACCTTATTTACGTCTATATAGATGTGACCTCTCACAAGTCATGTATCCCGCATATTCTTCAACATTTGTCAACTCTTCTTCATCATCTATTGTTAGACTTGAACTCTCAAACAACAATCTCAACTCATCCATGTATCATTGGCTGTTTCCATTAACTAGCATCAGGCTCTCTAGTCTTGATCTCTCGCAAAACATGCTAGATGGAATACCCAAATATCTTGGAAATCTTTGCAGCTTAACCTCATTAAAGTTCCATGGCAACTCTGCATCTGTCAACTTTCCCGATTTTCTACACAACTTGTCTGGATGCACGTCGGCTACATTATCGTATCTGCTTGCTCCAAGCAGCCAACTTACAGGGCCATTTGCTGATGAGATCCATACATTTTCATCCCTAATGTATTTGTACCTACATGATAATCAGTTAAACGGGACTATAAGTGAGAAACTATGAGAACTACCTTTGCTTGAAATTTTTTTTTTCTTCTTCTAATTTTCTTAGAGGTGCCATCTCTGAAAACATTGGAAAGTCGAAAATTATGAGGTCGAATCTTTCAAACAACTCACTCGAGGGAGTTTTTGATTGTTCCATAGACCATATGTTAAACATTTCTTATGTAGAGTACATTGATTTGAGCTCTTGCAAACTAGGGCCTCACTTCCCCAAATGGATTCAAAAACTCAAAAATCTTACTCGTCTTGATATTTCCAATGCTGGAATTTCAGATACAGTTCCTCCGGAGTTTTGGGGTACGTGGCCATCAAAATTAAAATATTTGAATCTCTCTTTTAACAGCATCACCGCGAACGTACCCGATCTATCATCAAGTTTTGATAATAGTTCCATAATAATAATAGATTTGAGTTCTAACAACCTTTATGGTCCGATACCAAATGTTCCTTATTCCACTATGAGATTATTAAATCTTTCTGGAAATAAATTCTCTGGAGGAATCTCCTTTTTATGCCAAATTGTTGGCGGGGTTTTAGAATTTCTTGATCTCTCCAATAACCTTTTAACCGGACAAGTTCCAGATTGTTTATGGAATTTCAGAGAACTAAAGATCCTTAATCTAGGCCACAACAAACTGTTTGGAACGCTTCCTGCTTCGATCTGTTGAATCTTTGATCAAACTCGAGGTGTTGTATTTATACAATAACGAGTTTTCGGGAGAATTGCCTTTGTCTTTAAGGAATTGCACAAGTTTAAGCTTTCTGAACTTGGGGGCCAACAATTTTTCTGGCAATGTGCCTGTCTGGATTGGCGAAAGCCTATCAAGATTGTATGTTCTTAGCCTAAGATCAAACAACTTCTTTGGAACCATTCCGTTGCAATTGTGTCAACTAGTTAATCTTCAACTTCTAGACTTGTCAAAAAACAATCTGTCCGGAAACATCCCATCATTCCTAAGTAATCTTACTACCATGGTTCAAGAGGGAGTTGTTCAGTCCCAAACCGTGCATCTTTTTGAATTTCTATGGTATGGTTCACGAACCGCTCCTCCAGATTACATTTATGATCAGTACATTGACCAAGCGACCATCGAATGGCAAGGAAATGTTCGTGAGTTCAGTAGAATTCTTGGATTGTTGAGGATCATTGATCTATCAAGCAATAATCTAACAGGACAATTTCCATATGAGCTCACAGAGCTCCATGGATTGATTGCATTAAACTTGTCCAACAACGCTCTAAGCGGAGAGATTCCATTGAAAATTGATGAGATGAAGAAACTCTTAACTTTGGATATATCAAGAAACAACTTTTCAGGAGGGATACCATCAAGCATGGCTCAGATGACTAAAATAAAGTACCTAGACGTGTCGTATAATAACTTGTCAGGGAGGATTCCAACTAGCACTCAACTCCAGTCCTTTGAACCATCAAGATATAATGGAAATGCAGGACTATGTGGACCTCCCATTACAAAAACCTGTATTGAAGATGAAGAGTCAGAAGTACCACCAACGATTGGTGAAAGTGAAGGTGGCGGGGAAGATGAACTTCAAAGATGGTTTTATATTGGCGGGGGCATTGGTTTTGGTACTGGATTTTGGATAGCATGTGGCACGTTAGTTCTCAACCATCATCTGGGACATGCCTTTTTTTCACTTTCTTGATCACTTGAACTTAGTGTCAAATCCTTGTCCTCCTGAGTATCACTTGAGAGCCTCGCGAGTCGTTGTTCATTGGCCGCCCGAGCCATATGATTTATTTCCCAAGAGACGTGTTCCATGAGCTAGAGCTAGTAAGAAAGTGGCGAAATTAAGAGACGCCGTTTCTTGGAAAACCTTGCCATGATCTCAACAATATTAATGTTTTATATTGTTATTATGTACGAGGCAAGTGGCTTTGGGGACCTTGTGGATAATGAAGGGTGATAATAATTGTCATTGTTACGTGTACGTAATATACAAATAACGAAGACCAAATACTTGGATCATATGAGTCTTCTAAGACACCAAAGTTATAACCATTTATTTCAGTTCTTCATCTTTTGTCTCCTAGTTTCTTTCAAATTGCACGTTTTCACTTATAAATTTTAAGAAAGGCAATTTGGCTATATAAAGTAGAATTTGCATGAGAAGTGCGCCGATGCCCAAAAATGTGTTTGGATCTTTGAAAGTTTTCAATGGTTAAATTTAAGGCGGCAATACAGTTAAAGTTAAAATCAATCGAAAGGATGAGAAATTTGAAAGAAGCATCCTAAGAGTTGAGTAAAATATTTAACACAAATCTGTTAACATGACACGACACATATGTTAACAAGTTTAGGTTTGAGTTTAATATGTTTGTGTCTTATACAAAGCGACCTATCTAAGGCTAGCTTTTGTGTTTTATATAGGTCGAATTGTTTAAGACATGTTTAAATTTGTGTTCTAACAGGTTAAACATATGTTAACAACTTAATAACTTGTTAATAGTTTGCTTATATGTTTAATCCAAATAATAAATATATATCTTTATTAAAGTATGTTATGTATTATTGAAGAATTTTTGTTTTAAATATGTTAAGGATTATTATGTTGAGGATTATGTATTTATGTATTATAATTGGGACTTTCTAATTTTTTTTGGCAATTTTTGTTTCAATACATATGTATTATTAATCGTGTCCTCAATAGGTCATGTCATGTTAAGTTGTTTCTAATTAATTAAAAAGATTCATTCGTGCTCGTGTTTAAAAAAAATTACACAATTTGTTATCGTGGTGTGTTAGTGTATAACACCTCAAGCAATCATGTCTTATTGTGTTGTATTTTATCGTGTTAAGTATGACATGTTATGCCAAGCCTAGAATGAAACAGAAGACATGTCTTTTGAAAAGTACTAAAATGTAAGGATGCTTGGAACGTGACATTTGTTTCCACTTTGAAGGATCTATGGTAAAAATTAATTACTTTCCTATATTTTCAAATATAACTCCTTAAGATAATTGGAGTAAACGTGTTTCAGAGCTATACAAGAAAACTAATAAGCCATCTTACATATTTACTGCTCAGACTGGTTAAACCAAAAATTAGAACTAAAGGACGTTATAAATAAATAAATAATACAAGGCATGAAATATAGAGAACGTGATGACATCATAAATATTAGTAGAAAAGGCAATAAATAAATAAGAGATAAGAAGTCGAAAACCCGGAAATACAAATAGAGCCGAATAGTAATAACGACTTCGGATTGGGTTTTTGATATGTTATGTGAATCCTTATTATCACTAATTTACACTACTAGAAAAATAGCCTTTAATGACACACAAAAAACGACAAACAAGGTGCGCGTCATTGTTTAGTGACGAAAATAAAAAAAAAAACACTGGAGACACCTATGAATGTCATCTTTGTAATGTCACATTCTCATTCCATGTTGCACCCATAGGCGGATTTATTCATGCTTCAGGGGGAGGATAGACCCCCACTGAAATTAGCCCATTAAACTTAATATGTTAGTGAAATCCAAGAAAAAATCCACATGCCCATGGGGGATATATAGAGATAATTATGGATATGTATACCAGGAGCGCAACGAGTATGCTTGCGCCCATGGGGGATACTGATTTTTTCCCCGTAGAGGTAGGACTTCACCAGGGGTCAGCGTTGAGTCCGTTTCTTTTTGCAGTAGTCTTGGATGAGTTGTCAAAGTCGATTGAGGGGACGCTCCCGTGGTGCATGATGTTCGCAGACGATATTGTGTTACTTGCGGAGACAAAACAAGATCTAAACATGAGGTTAGAGGAGTGGCGATCAACCTTAGAGACAAAAGGTTTAAGGATTAGTCGCTCTAAGACGGAGTACCTCCACTGTGATTTTGGGGAGATAAATGACAATGATGACACAGAGATCACCATTGAAGGGCAGGTGGTACCGTAGGTAAAGAAGTTCAAGCATCTAGGATCATTTGTTCAGAGCGATGGGGATTAGACAGTGATGTGACCCATCCAGTCCAGGTAGGATGGTGTAGATGGAAAGCAGCCACAGGTATATTGTGCGACAAGAGTTTCCCAATTAAAATAAAGGGAAAATTTTATAGGGTCGCAGTTAGACCTGCAATGCTATATGGAACAGATTGCTGGGCCATCAAGAAGGCACAAGTGCGGAAGATGGAGGTAGCAGAAATGAGAATGCTACGATGGATGTGTGGGCACACAAGGTTAGACCGAATAAGAAATCTTGTGTTTCGGGAGAGATTAGGGGTAGCGAACATATCAGACAAGATACGAGAGTGGAGATTGAGATGGTTTGGACATGTGAAGAGAAGACATTCGACGAATCCTGTTAGATCCGTAGAAAACATGACTATAGAGGGGATGAGGGGTAGAGGACGACCTAAATTGACTTGGGATGAGAGGATTAGGCGGGATTTGATAGACCTAAACCTCTCCGAGGACATGGTTGGAGATAGGAATTCTTAGAGAAGTAGGATTAAAGTTAAAGATTTTTAGGGACAAATGAGCACCTTAAGGCTTCTATTTACCTTATTTTGCTCACACACCATATATTATTATTATTACTATTATTGTTTTATTATTACTATTTTTATTAGTATTATTATTAATAATACTATTATTATTATTATTACTATTTCATTTACTATATATTGCCTCATACATATGTATTACAGAGTTGATGGTCTCTCTGAAAGCCACCTCTTTATCCAGTTGGATAGAGGTACGGTGTGCCTACATCTCACCCTCCCCAGACCCTACTTATAGTTTTGCTGTTGGTGGGACTAAACTGGGTATGATTGATTGATTGATTGATTTTTTGCTTCATAATAAGCATAAGGATGTTTTCGATATTGCATTTGATTCTTCATGTACACTAAGAGCAGCCACAATGCAACCCCTTTTGAGGGGTTTGTGGAAAGATCAACCCCCCCCCCCCCCCCCGGGGGGGGTCTACTGTGGTGGAGGGAAGTTTGTGAAAATGGGTTTGTGGGGAGGACCTCTCCACGAGCATGATGTCACCAAATTAGTGGGGCCATCATCTCTCTCTCTCTCTCTCTCACACACACACACATACACACACATTATAATATTTTTAATGGAGTTTGTGGATATTTGGTGTCGAAGAAATTTGTGATTTTTGAAAAAAATTGTAATCTGATATGAGGCTGATACGATGGTTTGCCGGGTTCTAGCGTTGTTGGTGCTCTTAATATTTCACACCCACTTTCTACAGCATTCATTTCATCACCCACATTTAATGTTCGAACACTCTATTCTTCACCCACACAATCACACTTAATGTTCGAAACCAACTATCTCTTGATATTAATGCTAACAATGAAAGCTCCTCACGTAACTTATTCAAATCAGGTGTTTTTTGATCGTCACTCAAGTTAGGTACGTTTTTGTTTACCCCATTTTTGTGTATTTTTATTTGAATTTCTGACTCATAATTTTTTTTCTAAGTGTTCCCATGTTTTTGTGTGTATTAGAACAACCAGACCTGGACAATTTATACGGAAAACAACGGAGGATTTTCTCATATGCTTTTTGTTAATTTGTTGAAATCCGTCATTGCTGAAATTAAAACTTAATACAAAATTATATATATTTTTTTGTTGGTAAATTATAAACTTTGTTTGGACAAATATTGTAACACCTCAACGCAGAACAGGCTGACGTGTTACTATTACAAATATCATAACATAATTTATAAAAGCCTAATTCAAATTAAAATTTAATTAACTGAAAACGAAAAGTATTTAAAATTTTTTTGAACTTCATTACTCCCTCATCACTAAGGGGCTGTTTGTTTTTCCTCAAAACCTCTTCCTGACCACTTTTGTCTGCGCCACGCAGACCACGCGCAGACATTGTGGTCTGCAGTGTGTTTGTTTTTCCGAAGACATTTCATTAAAAAACCTCTGCGCGTCCTCTTCTCCTAGAAGTGTTGTTCATACTACATCTCATCATTTCTCCCCCTCTTCTTTTTTCCTTCATCTCCTTTATCAGACACTCTCCAAAGTCCAAACCCTAACCATCTTTTCTCCTCTCCAACCCTCCACTCCTCCACCCCTGCAACCGCCGCCCTCCTCCACCCCCGCAACCGCCGGCGGCCTCCACTCCTCCACCGCCGCCGCTCCACTCCTCCACCGCCACTCCTTTTCTGTCCAGTTTTTAACAAAAAACTCTTGCTTTTCTTATCAGAGAGTGGAATTAGTGACTGTGACTGTGGGCATGGTGCATCTCTTCCCAAACTGTATGTGGTTGAAAGTTTTCTCTCTATACCTTCTCGTTCTTTCACCATATCCCCGAGTTTTTCTAGCATTTCATTGCTTGGTGATCCCTCGGCTGTTTTTTTCTCCAGCTCGGTTATTGTTCTATCACATACCTTCTTTTGAAGCCGAAGCGAACGGTTTTAGGGTGGACGAGAATGGTGTTGCTATGATTAAGGTGTTAGGTGTTTTTGTTAATTTTGTTAGATTTTGATTAGTTTGTAGAATGTTTAGGTTTGTTGAATATTGTTATTAGTTTGTTGTTGAATAAAATTTGTAGTTTTTTTGTTAATTGTTAAAGGTTTTTGTTAGTTTTGTTAGTTTTTGATTAGTTTGTAGAAAGTTTAGGTTTGTTGAATATTGTTAATTGTTAAACGTTTTTGTAGTTTTCAGTTTATTTTAGCAGTCTGCAGATTTTAAAAAACAAACAGTCTTCTTGTTGCAGACTGTAGATGTTTGGTCCACCTCTTCTGCTACAGATGTCTGCAGATGTGGTCCGCAGACTGCAATCATTTTACCTCTGAAAAAACAAACACCACCTAAGGTGCTGTTTGTTTTTCTAAAAAGGATATGCGCAGCCTCTTTTGTCTGCACCGTGCAGATCACACGCAGACATTGTTATCTGCAGACTGTTTGTTTTCTTGAAAACGTTTTATTAAAAAACGTTTGCACAAGCTCTTCTTGGTGCAGACTTGGCCCATCACTTCTGAGATCTTATAAGGTCTACAAAAGATTAAAACACCACCCCCTTCCAACACCCAATGTCCACCATCACCCCACCCACCGCCCACCCACCACCCACCGTTTGCCACCATCACCGCCACCCAATGTTCGCCACCACCACCGCCCACCGTCTGCCACCATCACCGTCCACCCCACCACCACTGTCCGTCGCCGCCACCGTCTACCTCCACCACCCACCACCGCCTTCTACTACCACCACTGCCTTCTTCCACCGCCACAATCCACCACAACCACCCACCACTACCACTATCACAATCCAGCGCCACCACCACCCATCACCACCGCATTCTACCACCGTCACCATCCACCACCATCACCCACCATCCATCACCATCACCCACCACTATCACCATCCAACACCAACACCATCATCACCCACTACACAGTTCATACACCACCATCAATTTATTTTAGCAATCTACAGACTTAAACATTTATTTTAACAATCTATATATGTGTTCTCTACATATTACAAATAGTTATGTATGTTTCTGCTAAAGAAATAATGTTATGAAATTTGATGAGAATGACCTAGATTGTAGGATTGGACATTTAGGCTTTTAAATGTTGTTGACATCTAATAATCTTTTTGAACTTAATATTTTACTCAAACGCAAATTTCTTGTATTTTCATCTTTGTTGTATATTTTTATATGTTAATAAAAGAAATAATAGATACAGAAGAATAATTATTCTCAACTTTTATAATCCATCTTCAACATTGTTTTAAGCACAACATCTATCAAATAACATTGTTCATGCAAAGTACGGAACAAGTGATTTAGAAAAATGTTATTGTGATTTTATAAACATTACTTCAGTGTTGTTTTAAATCTATGTTGAATAATTTTTTCATTTAAATTTCAGCTTATTTAAAAATTTTTGTTTGATTTTAGTAGTCTGCAGACGTTAAAAACAAACAGTCTTCTTTTGCAGACTGCAGAGATTTGGTTCACCTCTTCTGCTACAAATGCATGCATATGTGGTCTGGAGACTGCAGACATTTTACATCTGAAAAAACAAACAACACCTTTCACCTGATTTACCTGTCAACAAATAAGAATAACACAACAAAGAATATATGATTGAGCCAAAAATTGCCCGGTAGAGGAAAGGACAATAGTACAAGTAACGACGGACAAAGAAAATAATCTATGAACTTTAGCTCAACTCAAAATCTAACTCTAAACTGAAATAAATACTGAACATACACTGAGGCATAACCTAATACTTAATCGGAACATAACCAAACGCATACATAAGCACATCAGAAACATATCAGAATACATACACACACACATCAAACCACGCGACTACTCATAATTAGAAATAATGTCACGTGAGAAGGAAGCACCCATGAGCCTAAACATCATAAACTAACTAGTCAATCTATGCACCTTTGAGACGGTGAGTATGGCATGTACCCGTTATTCCATCTCCACCCAACAAATGCAAACTCAGAGCTATGATCGATTTATACGCTTCTTGGAGCGAAAGTGCTACACAAGCACAAGGTGGCAACATCGTGAACTTTTATTACGCACTTACACGATAAGTGCATGCCGTTGACGCCCTTACAACATTTTTAGACATGCTCATGTGACAGGTACAAAAGCTAAGGACATGTAAATAATCAACACGCAACAAATGCTACTACCAGAACATGCAATAACTAGTAAAAAATATATAATTCATTGCATGTTACAAAAATAAATTTAAAATAAAACTAACATACCAAGTAAATTAAACTCAAACTCTACCTAAAAATAAACGAAAAGTCCGCACTACAAAGTGACATACACAAAATATAAAATGGAATATAATTAATACTACGAGTAAACGAACATAAACCATACCTTAGTTTAGCATGTAAAGCAAAACAACTCAACTCGTCGTTAACAACAAAGAAAACCTACAATCAGTTACTCTCCAAATTAAAATATACATAGTTCAACATATTTACCTTATTTATTTGTTGAGTGATTTTCCGACGACATAAACAAGAGCTTTTGTTAGTAAATATTATTCATTATAGGTAATTTATTTGAACCAACCAGTTTTGATTAGAACATAACAATAAGGCTTCATCTAGTCAATCCTACTATACTATTAAAACAAATTAGTTTGCCTCCACTTGCCTCTTTCCTATTGGACGATTTCCTTAATTTCCAAATATAAATTCTACTTCTCTATTTTTCTTACCAATTAAATAAATTAAAAATACTAATAATTAAATACTTAACTAAAATAGTTATTGTAACCATTAACCTAAAACCCGGTTTCCAATTTTCTTTTCTTTCATCTTCAATTCAATACACGCTCTCTTTCATACTAAACCTTTTAACCTAATCAACCAAAGCCTCCATTCAATCGTCCATTATTGGATATCAATCGGATAATGATTTCATTAGGTTCTTCATATAAAATCGACACCGGATATCGCATTATAAATTGGGCCATCGACGGTAAAACGAACTGTCCGTTATTTAATAATAACGATTGATTTGATTCGAATAACGTAGTTTGATATTAACCAGGTTAGTATTTTATATTGTTAGGATGGTATGTTTAATTAACCTAGGTTAGTATTTTATATTGTTAGGATAGTATGTTTAATTCTTAATCTTAATTGTTAATGTTAATTGATATTTTTAATTGATAATTGATATGTTTTTTATGGTTAATGGTTAATGTATAATTCATTCCAGATTTCAATTACATTATATGTTAAATGTTAAATTTTTTTGTAACATATATTTTATATTATTAACTTAGGTTAGTATTAAACATTCTTAGGTTATTATGTTCAATGCTTAATGTTTAATTGTTAATCATAATTGATATTGTTAATTGACATGTTTCCTATGTTTAATGTGTCATTGATTCCAATTTTCAATTATGGTATTTGTTAAATTTTTAATTTGTAATTGTTTCCAAATTACAATTATAGTATTTGATTTTTATTGATTCATATCATTAATACCTAACAACTTTTCAAAATCGGAATTTGAATTCATAGTCAACTTAATGTCTAATTTTGTAAACATGGATTATAATATAATTGAATTTATATCAGTCAACTATATTTATTAATCGGTTATTATACAAATCCCTAATTATAGTCTTTAAATTTACTATATTTATTAGTAGCAAAATAAGTTTATATCAATATCAATTACATTTTTAAAAATCCCTAATTGTATTCCCCAAATTAACTGTATTTAGACCTTTCCTTTTTTTTAACAATTCAAACTTTCTAACAAATATTGTTTTATCTATATATACTATAACCTGAATAAAGAGATTCACACACTTCTCACTTACTTACTCATCGATTCATATTTGTATCATTGTCAAGGTTTTTCATTTTCTTTCATACGGATTTTTTTATTTCTAATTTTATTTGTTTATAAGAATTATAAATGTTAATTACTGAATCTTGAATCTTTGATTGAATTTTTTATTTGTTACACAGCAACATGGAAGCATCAAACATTACCATGTTCAACCGTTTGGATGTTTCGAACAACGATTGTGTACTGAAGGTTCGTATACTCAGACTATGGCGTTTAAAGGACAACAATAAACCAGGAGAGGACTGGTCCATAGAAATGATTTTACAAGATGAGATGGTATTATTATAAACAACTATAATTGTTTATATTTCTTTTTTTTTCTTCATTATATAAAATTAATTGTTATAATGTTTGTCTTATTAATAATGTTACAGGGTCATAGAATGCAAGCATATGTAAGGAAAGCTTGCATACCGAAACATGATGTTTGGCTAGCTGAGAATCGGTCATTGATTGTTCGAAAACCTTCACTTGGTGCAAATCTGTCAACATACCGTTATATTGACAGCCCACACAAGCTATGTTTCACATCAGAAACTCGTCTGTCTATTTGCGATGAGTTTAAAGGTCACCTTTATGGATTGTCGTTTGCTACCTTGATGATATCAAATCCAAGAACATACCTCAGAATTGTTATATGTTAGTTTAGACTTTTAAACATTAATAATCAATAATTTCAACCATATTTAAGTTTTTCGATTTCAAATTAAATAGTTAGTTATCGTTTATTTCTTTATTTATTCAATATGTATATTTTGGAAAATTAGTATTAAATTTATAGTTTCACATATAGAAGTTTATTGTATTAAATCATTAGATAATTTTAAATTTTAGCTACTTTTTTTATTTTGAGAGTTACATATAATTTGTAACTCTAACAATCACTTAAATTAGGAATAAATTCATCAATAAATGTAGATTGTTATCTTTTTTTTTATTGTTGACATCTATTAGTTAAAATTGGATTAAATTCATCAATAAATGTAATTTCATTTAAGTTTTTCGTTCAAATTACATCAAAGTTTATGGTAATTAGATTTTATTTATTTATTATGAACAATAATTTTGTTTTACATATGTCATTATTAACAAAAATCTCAGTCATTCCTTTTAATTCGTAATAAATATAGTTGAAAATTAATTTACCAACCTAATCAATATTATAAAAAATACACTATATAGTACAGTATATTCACCCGTATCAAACAAATTAAACAATCATAATGATTATTTCAAAAGAGGAAACTTAATTTATGCAAAATAAAATCCAAGCAAACTTGTCATAACTTATTGAATTATTATTTATATAGAAAGAACGTAATTTATACTAACCATAGAAACTTGGTCTTCCCTTAAAATATTTTTACTATAAACTTTCACACCTAAACTTCAAGCCTATATATTGAATACTTAAGCTTACAAAATATGTCACTCTTAAATTGTCACTCCTAATACTTGGTGGGTTATTAACTCGGAGATTCAATAATTTGGAAGTGTTGATAACATTTTAAGTTGAATGATATTATAAGTTTGAAGGTATGTACGATTTGTTTGTAAAATACGCTACTTTGTATTATCGATATAATTATACATCAGTCTATGTAACTTATTGTTCTCTGCATGATATAAGATTTCTAATTTTTTCACATGTTAATCGTATTTTTTTATATATTTTAGATGTCTTCAAGATCCAAGAGACGCACTAATTCTCAATCATCATTTTCCAATAAGAGGAATAATACAAATGGTTAGTGATTTTAATAATTTAAGGTTACTCTCTAAATACTATGTTATAATAATAATAATAATTTTGTTTGCAAAACGTGCAGTGTCATCATCTAGACAACCATTGCGTATCATATCCAACGGTAATAATTTTTTTATAAACCATAAATTAATTTAAAATGTTAATATTTTATGACTGTCTTGTTTTATTAGATCTAAAATTTTATAAGATATACGGCAAGTAACATTTTTTCTATTCGTCGTGTATTTTAGTGTATTTTACAACGCAATATACTTAATTACTAAAACTAATTTAAAGTAACATATGTTACTTAAAAGGTACATATAATAATATAGTTTTATTAACTTTTTTACGAATTTTATATCAATTTATATATGTTTTTATTATAACATCGAAATATGTCAATCCTTTTACATATATCTGTCGTGATTTTTATATATAATTATTTTAGCATAACACAATAATATAAATGATGCCTACATGTACCTAGATTAAAATGTTTGACTTGAAATCAATAATAATACGTATAACGAAAAATATCATGATTAAAAAACAATATTAAATTTTCTTATTGTAATATTTTTAAAATAATCCAAGCATTTTTTACATATTTCAAACCTAATTGAAACCTTGTATACCTGACATAATTATAAGATGTGTATTTGATGCTATTGTAATTTTTGCATAATCAACTATCGTTACTAGAATTTAAAAAAGGCAATTGAATCAATATTCACTTGTGTTTTAAATATGTATGTTTAATATTATGTTTTTGGTATTTGCAACAAACACAAAATTACTAATTACATCTACCTATACTATTAAAATAATAGAGTTTTTGAACAAATGGCCTCTTCTTATTGATCAATTCCTATTACTTCCATATATATCAAACACTTCTTAGATTTTCTTCACAATTAAATAATTCAAAAATAGATTAAAATACTTTAAATAGGAAACTGTTTCTGTTTTTTCATAACCAATACCCTATTGAATGAATACATTCATTCATCATATTCAAAAATAAATTTAAAAAAGTTACCTAAATCTCTCATATGTTTTCATCCAATCTCTCCCATACTTTTGTTTATTTTATTCTGCTCTTCATTGTCTTCATTAAATCAAACAAAGTTCTAGCCAAATCAAGTTTTTTTCATCATGAATGTTTTATTTTTAAAATAAATCATACCAAAATTTGGTTTGCCACTTAGAATTAATAGTGATAAATACATCAAAAAATTATTAAAAAAGTCATAAATAAAGATTATCATATCAAATAACTGAATTACGTATTACATATCATAATTGTCACGACTCATGGTGGATCTTTAAAACATAATTTATTATTTTTAATATATTTTATAAGCAATATAAATTATAAGCAATTTAGTTAATTTTTTTAACACATAACCATTTTCTTATGCAATGACTCATAATCAAGTTTGAAAATGTTAGATAAAGAACTAATGAATTAGTTGAAGACAATGTTGGATTCTCAAAATCCTTTGGCTCAAGGATACCGGATGGTAAAGGATTGTTTTACAAACGATCCAGCTATGGATTTACAACCTGACAAAATATGTTATACACTATATGTCATATATATGTATATGTAAATCGTTGGTGATATTGGTGACACAACGGATTAGTGCGATATAGTTGTAACAACTCAAAGAAAATCTCTAGCAAGATTTGGAATATTTATGAGAGACCTGTTTTTACTTATGGTCAACTATACGTTGCTTTATCAAAAATGAAAAGTAGAGATTGCATTAAAATGCTTATTTGGATAAGGAGTGTAAAGTTACAAATAAGACAACAAAGATGGTTTATAAGAAAATATTTAGCAGTTTATGAATTTGCATTTTTTAAAGTTTTCAATTATGTTTTCAAACAATGTAAATCTTCTTTTTAGTATATATATTTTAAGTACTTTATTTACATACGATGAATTGTAATTACATCAAATAATTCTCCCAATAAACATATAAAACAAATTTTTGTCATCTTAAATATGTCTTTAGTTGGCGATTTCTATATTTCCACCCGTGTCGTACACGGGTCAATAACCTAGTTAATTAGAATAGTACAACTCATTTAAATATTTAGTCGGTAGGTAGATTTTAATCATTCCAATTAAGTATATTTAATAAAATATTTCAGTGTAAATCAATTTTTATCGTATAACCTGCTAAATGCAACCATGTACATATAAAACACCGATCATGACTACTTATCCTCCTATAGTAACTATGATATACTCCTAATTTGGATTAAAACTTCCTTCATATTTAATTAAAATACTTTGAATGTAAATATAAAGCTTATACGTTATTATAAAGTCATATATATGTACTCTTTATTAAAACTTGGTTTGGGGTTTTAAGTGTGTGAAGCTGAGTAGAAAAGGAACAAACAAAACTTAACTCTTGAGTGACAAAATCATCATGTATGTTAATTTATGTTCTTCAACAAAATCAAATTTAACATCTTAGTCGCGGAAATTACTCGGAATTAACTCAACCAGATTACTCATGCAAACGAATGATTAACAGAGAACCGGCTATTACCTCAATAGCCGCAAGACCGAACACATCATAAGTGAGAGCGGTGGGAGTAAACGGACGCGTGACGGTAGCTGCATAAGTAACCGAATTAATTATAACTTCTGCAACCGGAATTTCATGTAAATATGTTATCAAAAGAACAAAACAAACTCGCGTTGGTACCTATCTCTACAAAAGTAGAGAGTTGAGTTTTCGGCGGAGAAGTAGACGTAAGCTTACTGGTTTCAAATTGGGTTTGAGGAAATGACAACTTTAGTCATTTATTTGATCCTTTTTAATTCATTTTAATATTTTACAAATAACACCCATATTTTACAAAACGTAAACTTTATTACTATTATTTTTATTACTACTACTACTATTATATTATTATTTCGATTACAAGTATTACAAATACATACTACAACCATCAAAATCAATAAAACAAAACCTTTAAAAAAGAAGGGAGGGCAACATTTTCATCGAAAAAATTTCCACAAATTTGCTGCCGGGCAGCACCAACAAGCCTGAGGCAGTGTTCACGGTCGATGCTGCTAGCAAGGTTAGACCTTGGGATGAAAATCGAAGCCCACACCCTTTAGTTTAAGTAACAATAACTAAATTCTAGCAAGTTGAGCAAATCATAGAAACTTATAACATGAAAGAGCATTCTTATTTCTTACTTTGTCTCCAAATCTAAAATTACACTAAAAATTACCGTATTTTCTTTCCATGCTCTATTAAATAATACTTTTTTTATATCTTTATTATTATCTTTTCTTCCTTCTATACTCGCAACCACTCTAAAAAATATTAGAAAATTTACAGGGTGCTCAAATATACTTTAAAACTAGTAATTTTTTTTTATCTCTCATTAATTCTGAGTATAGTATTCTAAATCACTCCTATTATAAAAATCTCACTCACATAATATATGAATATATGATAGAGGGATTAAGAATGCTCTAATATATTTGTAACCTATTTAACAAGGGTTGTAAAGTATTGGTACCACACAAGTAACAGGCCCAAGAAACGAAGACTTAGAATCACGGCTTCTCTAATTATCTTTACAAGTTGATTTTACTAAAGTCAATACTACTCTGGAGTTATGTAATCCAGAATTATTTCAGTGCACCGACCCTACAGGCTGTTGCAATCACATCCATAATTTCCAAGAACAACATGTGGAAGGCGGCGAAGCGGGTTAATTAAATGCATTATATGTTCGAGAGCTACCATGTGTTGTGACGGAAGCGAGGTGCGCAAAAAGTCGGTCAATATAGGATCAATTTTTATAGTAAAAGTTTTGTAGCAAAAACTTCTTATCAATGTTGAGGAGCCAAAAGATAAAGATTTAAGTTGAAAGGACAAAATAGTAAAATATGTGAGATCAAAGTTGAGCTGTTAGAAAGTATGTATGTTACAGCATTCACATCCCGTCCCTTATCCCTATCCCTATAATTATACTACAAAACACTACATTTCTCTTTTCTGTTTAATTAAATAATATTTTTTATCCTTTTATCGTTATAGTTTTCTCTCTCCTATACTTACAACCAATTCAACATATATTAAAAAATAAATAGGGACAAACTTTGTTTCCCTAAATTTACAAAAAGATCATTACATTTCTCTCTCCATCCTATAATTTACACTCACATCCATTCAAAACTACGCCCTATAATTTACCAATTCCCTTCCCATAATTATGAGGGATGGGTTGAGAATGCTCTTAGACTTTTGTGCCAAGAGTCTAATGAGCCAAAGTTTGTAAAAAAAAAGGTTAGGCTAAAAGATCATTTTTTATGGCTAAATTATAGAAAATTAAACTTTTATTCTTATATATTAATTGTGTATATAAAGTTGGAGGCTAAAAAGTATATACATGAAACTTTTGTGACAAAAGTCTAAATAACCAACATTGTAAATAAAGTTAAACTAGCATTGTTATCCATGCATTGCGGCGAAAATATATTTGTATAATTACAAACATTGCCTTTTATTTTGTGCTAATTAGACCATCCGTAACGCCGGCGTTTTCCTCCATAACGCCGGGGAACACTGCCCCTAGGCGTTATGGGGGTGGCACATTTAAAACTATTCAAGCTGTGTACATTACTTCCTTTTTCCTTGGTTTGCAAAAATGTGACGGGTTGTTTTGTCAATTAATTAATATGCTTAGCAAAACATTGAAAACATTTATAAACCATAGCATATTATAAGTTTTTTAAGAGCAAAATACTAAAAAAAATAGTTATAAATAAATTAATAGTTAATTTTAATTAAATGATGAGAGTGATTTCATTTTCTTCTAAAATTAAATTAAATTAAATTAAATGATGAGAGTGATTTTCTATTTTTTTTTAAACAAATTGTAATAAATAAATTTAATACTTAATATGTGAAGGTTATAAAAAAAATTCTATGTGAATTTGAGGGAAACAACTGAATAAACTGCGAAGTGGATAAGGGCAAAACAAAAATAACCAGTGTTTTAAAAACCGGTTTAAATCGGTTGGTTAAACCGGTTTCGCAAAGCATGCTAGTATTTTGAGCCTGGTATTTTTGGCCGGTTTGCTATAACATCCTATCGGTGGTTTTTTTCTGAAATACCGATTTTTACTGGCAAACCGGTTTTAAGTACGAGAAATTTTTATTATTTGCGGCTCATATTTTTTCAAAATTACTTTTAACCCAACAATTAACATTCAAATGTGTAAATTTTAGGACTATTTTTTTAAATTTGAGTGCTTTTGTATTATTTTATTAATATAGAATAACTTTTGGATTATTTTTGTTATTAAATTTACTTTTGGGTTATTTTTGGAGTTTGAAGTTGTATTTATAGAAAATTATAACGTAAACTATTCAACTGATTGAACCTCCCGGTATAACCCGGTTGTACCATTTTTTAGTCAACTCCAGTACAAATAAAATACCGGTTTTTAAAACATTGAAAATAACACTATGAATAAAAAAAATTAGGAAATAGGGTAATCTACATATTCTAATAAAGTAAAGTAATTTAGGACACGTGTCAGTTTGTGGTTAATCCTTACAATTTTTTTCCTCTAAAACTAATATATGTCATAGATCAATAAATATTTACTTTCCTTTTACACTTAATTTATATTATATCTATAACATGATTAAATTATTCGCTTTCTTTAAACTATTTTTATATTATATCTATACACTTTTATAAAAATAAATATTTACATATTATACTACTATACATTGTTAGAAGTATATTTCACTACATACTTTGTGAAATCCAAAAATCAACAAATAACCGTGTTTGTTAAATATTGAAAAGAATATAGTTTTAAATGTTATCAATAACATATTATACTATGTAAATTGTTGAAGGTTGTAAATAAGAAAATAAAATAAAAACTCTAAGTTGCTTTTAATTTACGAAGTATTTTTTTTAATTATTAAATTATAAATATATACACAAAAGTAAATTCATTTTTTTAAAATAAATCCATATATCTGTTGGTTTTTTTGTACATTGTCATATTAATTGATAAATTATAAATATATGATTTAAATCTATTTATTTATTTTTTCGGTTAATTTAGTAAAATATACATATATGTGTTAAATTGTAAGGATAATGTATAACAATACTTTCAAATATGATAAAGTTTATCAAATTTAGTTCTTTGGGCTTTTTTTTTATCAAGGATTGCTTCAGGTTTTCTGTGAAACTTAAATTTGATTATTACATGTTAAAAGTCGGTAAATAGACCGTTTGATACAAATTAACTACATTTGCTCAAATTTGTTAGGGGTAAAAAATAGGTAACCTGAATATTTTTTAAAATTTGGAATGCAAATATATTTATCGTTAAACATGTTACGAGTTCAAAGTTTTGACTTGTATGTAAAACAAATGAAAGTTAAATTTTTAATGTGATTAAGTTTGAAATTTATTTTTAAGGACATTTGGAAATAGTCAAAAAATTCAGGATTTTGTACATTTAGTATTTTTTTCATGACTATTAAAATTTAAGAAAATATGACAAACACTTCCGATATGCCACCTCCAGGCCTATCAATGCTTCTAACTTTTATCAAATTAAAAATATTTGTGTCAGCATTGATTTTTCCTTGAATAGTGATCAGAATGTTGTATGTGAAGTATGTCGTACAAAATTATGTTCATGAGAAGCAAAACATCTACAAAATTGAACGAGTTAACCTGTTATTTGTTTTTGTCAATTGGCAAAGGCGAGAAGCCACTTAAACTTATCAAAATATTTTTCATTATGTAGCTCAAAACTATTATTATATGAGAAGTATTATTTGAAATTGGTCATAACCAAATTTCTTTCATACTGAGAATAAATTTCAATAGATAAAGTGTTCTTAGATATGTTTTTGCATATGCATTATTTTTTTGTATTAAGTTCATTTTTTTTTTGAAAAAATTATTTTGTGATATAAATAAAATCAATTTATGTATAATGATACAAGTATAAATGTAATACATTTTTCTATATACATCATGTATTGCTTTATTTGTAATTTAATTAATTGGATCATCCCACAACAGAATCGCCATCTTCTTCTTCTTCTTCTTCTTCTCACCACCACTACCTCTTTGTTTTAATCGGCGACCCTTGCAATAACACAATCCCCCATTTCAAGTAAAATTTTGATGGATGGAATATCTTGAAACAAATCGAGTTAAATGGGTATCCATTAGATCACGACGTTGTTTGTTCCAAGGACGGCCACTTATTTCCGGAATCGTGGCTCATAATATGCGAATTAACTGATTAGGCGAAACTGGGGTTAGCAATTTTATATTAGGAAATCATTTGTGATGCATTTAAAACATAAATGACCAGAGATGACGTTTTCTACCCTCCGGTAACGGTTATTTACATTGGCAGTTTTCCGGTGAAACGATGCAACAGTTAAACAACGGTTATTTAAATGCTACGTAACGGTTATTTACACCGGCAGTTTTATAACCGCCTGGAACCGGTTTAATTGGTTCTAGTGACACGACAGAATAGTTAAACAAATATCGTTTCTATTCCTTTCTTTTCATATATATCGTATAATAAACTTCATAAAATAGAAATGAAAGCAAGGTGGTTGCATCCGATTCTAAACGCAATAGAGAGAGAATGTTACAAGATAACTTTTGAAATTTATGCGGGTAAAATATTAAAAAGTGAACTTTTATAATTTTCAGGAAAAAAATACACATGATATTCAAGAAAAAAAATCTTAAAATATTATATTTTGATCAACTTTTTTTTTTCCAGAAATAACCTAGGTCTTTAAAAAAAATTCCCGAAGTAGCATATTTTTTCCGTTGGATCCGATGGAAACAAGAACTGATCCAATCGATTAGTATAGCCTATTAGATGTTGGCACGCATTCAAAATTTCCTTTTCCGGTGGATCCAACGTTTTTTAAGCTATCCGAATTCGTGTTATACACGACGTAATAATAAACAATCAGATATGACAGTTTATTCAGTTCATGATTCCGTCGGATCCGATTGTTTAATTTATTTGTCGAACCCTTAGATTTACAATTCAAGGGTTTTGATTTTGAGTTATAGAATGAAATTAAACACTATGGTTATGTTCTCCTCGAAAAACTAGGCGATTTCCGCTATTGATTTACTTGATTTTGTGGAGAAATAAGAAATATGGAGATGAAAACTGGTTATGGAGGTTTAGGGGTTAGAGGTATAAGATGATGAATTTTGTTGGATCCATTAGCACGTTGACACGTGACGCGATTTTAAAGGTCCACAAATTCTGTCGGGTGATGTTGAAATTCTGTCGGATCCGACCCCAGAAAAAATAGGCAATTTTGAAGAATTTTTATACATCTAAACTATTTTTAGAAAAAATAATCAGAGAAGGCTGTTTTAGGTATTTTCCTATATGTTATAACCTCTTAATAATATTCTCTATAGGCCGGCCTAGATGCAAATCATCTTTCACTAATTTCCTGTCACGAAGTTGCTGTTGAATTACCAAAAGATAAGTGTTAGATGGAAATTTGTTCTTCTCACTAACCAAAATAATGGATCCGGTCATTCATTAGCGATGCATTCATTGGTGATGCATGGACGAAAACACGTGGAGAGAGGTACCGGGCCTAAGGGAAGCTTCGTTGCCCCGGCCATTTATATTGATTTACCAAAAATAATTATTTTTATTGGAACGACGACTTTCATGTATTTAGTCCATCGCACTAGGAGAGCCTCGTTGCCTACTTGCCCCATTATGACAAGACTATAATATTGTTGTGTTAACCAGGTCCACGCATATTTCAGAGTTTGGCTTGGACGTTTCACGAAAAACCATACTGTTGGCTGCAACTTGACAATCTTGTGCCGCCACAAGAGTATGACGTATCATAACACACGATGTGACTAAAACCCTAGTGGGCTTGGGATTCAAACTGGACAACCTTGCTAGGCCTAACTCAAATTATTCATTGTCTTAATCTAAAAAAAATGACACAAGTTGAGATCGAATTTGAATCTCCATTAGAAAACCCAAACCACGTACAACTACGCCAGAGTGACATATACCAAAAATAAATATAGCAATCACAAACTTTTTTTACGTTTTATTTTAATTTTTGTTTTCTATTTCTCGTGATATAAGGCCATTTAAACATGTGACAAAATGGTCTCACTACCACCAACTTATATGGAAGATACGAGGGATGACCCTGGCTTGCTAGGGTTCGAGTCCTGATCTCACCCGGCTTTACCGGCTCCTCGCTGTCGTGCCGTTTGGCGGGCGTGGGGGTCGGGTTTTATCCGGTGAATCCCTCAACAGGTGGACCGCTAGGGGCTCCGTCCGTCCGGAGTAGTGGCCGGCTCGGGCTACCTTTAGCCAATGGGGGCCACGTACGGGGTACCCGGCGTTACTTAGTTGGCCGTTCAAAAAAAAAAACATGTGACAAAATACGTCCCATTTTTAAAGCATGAATACTACATGATCACTCCACCACTTGCTATATATATTGCAGCCCTTCATCTAAGCGAATTCATCAGATTAAACACTTGATCATCTATATATCTCACAAACCATGGCTCCATCAAACATCAACTCAAACCCACTCAATATTCTTGATTTTGTAGTGAACAAAGGTGAAGGAGTGAAAGGCTTAGCAGAACTAGGACTCAAGTCCCTACCAACTCAATACACTCAACCTCCAGAAGAACGTTTCGATAGGAGCATTGCACGAGTGCATGATCATGACTCCATCCCAGTCATTGATATGTCCTGCCCGGATGACCCGAAAGTAGCTGAAGCAGTATGTGATGCAGCAAATAAATGGGGCTTCTTTCAGATTGTGAACCATGGTGTTCCTATTCAAGTTCTTGAGGACGTCAAAGATGCAACTCACAAGTTTTTTGGGTTGCCAGCAGAAGAAAAGCTGAAATACTCAAAACAACAATCAGTTACCAGTAATATTCGTTATGGTACAAGCTTTTCTCCTGAAGCCGAGAAAGCTCTTGAGTGGAAGGATTATCTCAGCCTCTTCTTTGTCTCGTGTGACGAGGCTGCTTCCCTCTGGCCTCCCATTTGCAGGTAAGTATCTTTTGCGTCGACGCGTCAAAATATCTCTGGTTGTGGGAGCACATCCCGCGCGTCCCACAACTCTACATCCTCCAAATCAGCCTTGCAAACCTTTTTCATCCAATTTTCAAACCACAGGAAATGCATTCACCAAATCATATCATTACACCATTCCCAAAACCATTTTTCATTAATTAATATAACATTATTATTAAAATTAAATAACAATTAATTTTTATAATTTAACTAATTAAGTATAATGCATTTTAAGACCCCCAATAAAAAAAGCTACCTTAACGTTATATTAAGCTGAAACATCAAAATAAAACATCCAAAAACATTAGACGTAACAATTTATAAAATTACATTAAAAAAAACTCATACAATTCAAACAACGAGAAGTACTTTGTTTCAAAGTTCGCTTTAGGCCTGAAATATGTTGAGGCGCCACTGTTTGAAATCGAATACGCTATGATTTTCATCATACAATTTCGTTTGTATATTTAACGAAGTTAAATTTGACTTGGCTTTCTCGGTACAAACTCTAGTAATTTGTGGGAAGCTGCTCTTCTTACAATTAGTTTCCATGTTCACGAGAAAATAATATCGATGTGACTCCATGTTTAGAATTCCTTGCATGTAGGCCTGCTAGATGTGATATCTCAATATGGGACTTTGTTGGCCTGAAAAACTTAAAAAAAACTATTGCTACCAAGTTTACAATGTCAATAGTTTCATCTTTTTATGGCAGGAATCAAGCTTTAACATATCTCGAGAGATCTGAAATCGTTGTCAAGAAGCTGCTTGAGATACTTATGAATGGACTAAATGTACAAGAGATTGACGAGAGCAAAGAATCAACACTAATGGGGTCAAAAAGGATCAACTTTAACTACTATCCCAAATGTCCTAACCCAGAGAGCACTGTCGGTGTGGGGCGTCATTCAGACGTATCCACACTAACCATACTCTTTCAAGATGACATTGGAGGGCTTTACGTGCGCAATACAAGTACAATGGACTGGATTCATGTCCCCCCGATTAGCGGATCTTTGGTGATTAATGTTGGAGATGCACTCAAATCATGAGTAATGGGAAGTACAAAAGTGTTGAGCATCGTGTAAGTGCTAATGGAAGCGCTAACAGAATTTCAGTCCTGATATTTGTGAACCCAAGGCCTAGTGACATTATCGGGCCTCTTCCTGAAGTGCTCAAGAGTGGAGAGAAACCGGTGTATAAGCATGTACTCTACCCTGATTACGTCAAGCATTTCTTTAAGAAAGCACATGACGGGAAGGCTACAATTGAGTTCGCATAAGCATAAATTTGGTGTGGGATCAAATCTTTTCTCTATATTCCCATGTATAATGATCATATTTTGATCATAAAATAAAAAAACCAATCTCACCTTGGTTATATTAATTACGTGTTTCCTTTTTCATGATATGCACTTTGTTTCACCTTTTAATAACAATAATATTAATGCTTCAATTCTAGATTTGAGCTTGAGAAAAAACATGTGTTTATGATTTCATATTTCTAAATTAATTACCAGCTACCAGTTTCTAAATTATTGTATTTGAAGAAGAGTGAGACTGCTGACGATATTTGTATGTGATTTAAACCCAAAGTTCTTTTTAAGTCTTTTTTTCCTAAACTTTTATTCAACATTTTACTTGAAAACTTTAAGTTACAAAATGTTGACCGAAGTAAACTTTCTAAAACGTGAAAGTCAACTTCGTTGTCTTTCTAGAAAACCGGTAAAAACTTTCTAATCTACTCCTGAATCTACTATAAACCACCTATTCTTATACCTCGTATGATTTGAAGTTTGAACTCTCCATCTCTAAAATAAAGGCGAGGCATGTTACCACCGTATGTACCATGTCTCTTGGAGACGGTAAAAGTTTACAATTCATAGTAGAATATTCGACCCCATAAGCACATGATAATTAATATCAAACTACATTTGGGATGTACATATTAAATAACAAAACAAAATTCAAGAGAAGGCAGTTGTAGACATCAGGGACATCTTCAAGGATTTAAATATCTTGGCCGCTTTGAAATGAAAACGTTCGTAGTCCTTAACGAGTAATGAAATATATAAGTTATTTTTTTTAAAAGGTGATTAACATTATAACAATAAACAAGCAAAAATATAATGTTATAATTAAATACCGTAAAAGCTAACGCCTAACCAAAAATCATGAAGCTATCCTAGCATTCTTGACAATAAAGAATGAAGGATACTTGGAAGAATTTCAATAGGCTGCTATTTCTTTTATTTTTTTATTTGGTTTTTATATATTTTTTAGTTTTTAATTGTGGTTTGGGCCCAACAACTTAAACTTGATTAATGGAGCCATAACAAAGATAATCAAAACAGAAAACGAATCAAATGCTCATGAATTGGCTTGAAAGCTCGTTTTTAAATAAAATTTCGTTACAACAAGCTTGGTCGTGTATCGCGACGGGCCAGGGGTGGCTCCGTCGCGTAGCACGACGTAAACAAGACTATTGTGTGTTCTTGACTGCGTCGTGCTATGCGACGCGTCCAGAAATGTTTTTTTTTGACACAAATGGTCCTTGAACTTTGTTTTAGTCTTTTAGATGCAATAATGGTTCGAAATACATGAAAATTAACTTGTAAACAATTAACTAACATTCCAACAACATAACATGCATAAATGCTCTTGATAGAAACAGATCCGAGTTACCAAATGAATCGGGTAAACGGATTCAAATACAAATACAAAAACTAACAAATGTCACAATGAAAATGTGGGAAAAAGTAATTGAGACAAAATTAGACGGAAATTTAGGTTACAGTGAACCAATACGGATTTATGCCAAGGCGGTTTGTTATAGAGGCGATACACATCCTAGATATGGTTATTCACCTGGAAAAGTATAGCATGAAGAAGCATGACTTGCATATGGTGTTTATTCACCTTAAAAATGCCTATAAAAGTGTGCCTCATGGAGTAAGATTGTCTTGAGGGGAGAGGGGTTTTGGAAGGTACATAGACATACACTAAGAGCATAGGCTAGCCAAATAAGATAATGGTTTTGGGCCTCAAGTATTTTTAGGTCTTCAATTTTATATGAGTTATGTACTATAAGTTTTAAAAATGAGTTTTTTATTAAGAACTAGTTGATGGGCCACAAGTTAAGAGTGAGGCCCATGTGATTTTTGGTTTTATTTTTTTGCAACTTAGATTTTCTTTGAATTGTAGTTGTTTTTTAAAATCTTAGATTATTTATAATTAGATTTTTTATAATGTCAAATACAATTCAAAAGTTTGAATCGGATCATTCTAAAAGGTTAAAGAAATTTTTTTTTAACTCCACCAACTATAAACTTATTAATTTATTCTTGTTGGTTCCATGCTCGGGAAAAGGAGGATTTACATCAAATAAAGTTTTGAAAAAAGACTCAATAGTTTAGTTCGTTTTAGGCCTCCACGAACGTGGCCTTGACTAAGAGTCGTCTCGTGAGAGCTAGGGTGCAAAACTCTTTCTCCACCATATTCATCCAGGCAAACTAATAGCATGGAGTTAAATAGTTAATAACAAACCTAGAATATGTAAATATTATGCAGCCCATAATTAATTGTTTCCCATAGCAAAAACCTGTTTGCACTTTCCACAGTTTAGAAGTCTACAATGAGGGAAGCCTTGATTGTTCCAATTAATTAAAAAGCTCCACAAATTTGTCATAGGAAATCAAAGTTAACCAGAAAACGCAGACACCAATGTGGATCTTTTATATCAGTGCAGAATTCGCAGTGCCCGTTGTTGAAATGCATTACATTTTTCCAGTGAGATCGTTGACATGATTCCGAGCTGAAAGATACATTAATACAAGAAATTAAAACTTAAAACAAAGTTGAAACATCCAATGACATAGCAAAAGATTTCCACACGGGTGGACCTACCCCTTAGAGAACAGGGACGGCCGCCCACCTTAACTCTTTTTTTAGTGTTATTAAAAGTATGCGAAAATCTCAACCACCCATCTTAAAATTAGTGTTAAACCATAGGACCATTTGTGTAATTAATGTTAAACTATATTATATTGAGTTATTTTTGTGTTTTGTAGGCATTAGAAGTAAATAAGCTTAGAAGATGGATCTTTACTAGACTTTTTAAAAGTGTGTGGTTTAGAAAGTTGTTAAGTGATCATAGGTGGCCGGTGTTTAAAAAGTGGACATAAAATAAGTAGTTCGCTACTTGAATAAGCGGACTCCAACTAAATTTTATAACAAAAAAAATGAGGTGGTGCGTTGGAACACACACTTGTACTTGAGATTCCTAGTATGCTCCTTGAATAAGCAAGGTCACCTCTAGTTCTCTCACGGACTTGTATAGTTTGCTTCTTGAACCAGCAAACTCTAGGATATGACAAAATATAAAAGAGAATCAAACCTGCTTGCAAACTGAAAAAGTAAGTCCGCTTGATGAACAAGCGGACCTAGAAAACTTCAAGTGCAGCATGCATTTGACTTACGAGAAAATGAAGTGGCCCAAAATAAGTTCAACTGTTTAGCATTTGATCATCCATTAAATTAAAAGGTTAAACAGGCTGAAGAGGATACCCACAATAAAATGGAATTAAAACTGTGAGGGTTTGTATGGACACATAAGCTTTTGTACTGTAAAACATGCAGCCTAATGCCTTCCCATCTAATCAAAGAGCCGAGTGGCCACAGGTACCCCACTCCAACTTTGGGAAAGGCAGGTCAGGTGACTAATGATTATTTGACGCGTTACGGCGGGACAAGTCGGATCAGTTTATGTATCCATTGTGTTGCGGCGGTGCACTATTGTGGGTTCAGCTCGTATGGGCTAAGTTCATTAAAATACTGACACTAAATAAAAAATCTAACCTATCAGCACAATAAACACTAGCGACGCTCGTATAACTTATAATAAAATAATTAATATACTAAAAAGGTTGTAACAATAACGGCACTAAGTTTCTACGCGCCTTCATATTTATTTCACCTACTTGCATGCCCTGGTAAATGTTTTAACAAGAATAGAGTGATTTAGAAAAGATGATAAAAAACCACAATATTATAATAAGAGTATAATCAAACACATTTTGTCTGTTACAACAAGACACACACACACATATATATATAAGAATTGAAAGCTAACTAGGAATACATTTAATTATAATTATACGTAAGACATAGCTTATGGAGAGAATATCTCAATCTTTGACTAGCCATGATTCGTAGGATTATATTAATTATTATCCTTGATATGTTTACCCATAGTTTTTACGGGCCTTTATATTTATTTCACCTACTTACATGACTTGATAAATGTTTACCCGTAATTTCTATGCTAGGGGCGGATATAATACATAGAGGGTGAAAGGCCTCCACTTAATTCCTGGTCAATAGTGTAAAATTTAAAGTACACACATAATGTCACCAAGTGTTGAGTAAGGGCGCCACCAAACCACACCCATGGGGAAGGTGGCATGTTGGCGCCCTCACTCACAACACTTGGTATAAATGCCCTCTAAAATTAATTTGGACGTAATAGCGTTAGAATGACCCTAGTAATTTGTATAACAGTCCCCTAGTTTCAATCCAAAATCTGAACTTCCAAATCAAAAGAATTCCTGCATGCATTCCAAATGTTGTGTAGACTCTTCCCAACGCTCTCTGCTCCTTCATTTGTCAACTTCATTGTTTCAAGCATATTTCAATCCCACGTGTCACTAGTTATTTGACGACATCTGATTTATTTTTTTACTAGCTAGGATTATTTAGGTATCCTTAAAGATGTATTTTATATATATCTTTTATTCTTATGCATAAGATATGATTAGTGTATTAACTATCTCTCACCAAAGGGCTTATAGTTCTATGGTATCAAGAAGAAAAATAAGATATAGTAGAGTCTCTCTTAACTTAAGTGATGACTTTTGAGGATTCAAGTCTTATTATATGCAAAGTTGGTGTAATTTTGGAGAACGTTAGATTTCATATTTTGCTTGGTGGAAAGAAATTGAAAAAAAAGGAAGAATATCTCTGAGTTACACTTGCAATACGCTTCAATTGGAGAAAAATGAAAAGAAAAAAAAATGTAATTTGCCATGAATATAATGGAAGTAAATTGTCAGTCTTAGTTTTTTTATCTTTAAGGGGTTTTAGTAAAAACGACGTAGTTTTGAAGAGTTTTACGTCTAAACTTAGGTGTCTGACAACACTGTATTCGATTATCGCCACATTTCACAATTTTGTAACTCAATTTACTTTTCTCTTTCTCTTATTTCAACTTTCACTCAATCCTAATATATAAATTTTCAACTTGAGAAATAACTATCCACGGCCACATTTCACAATTTTGTAACTCAATTTACTTTTCTCTTTCTCTTATTTCAACTTAGTATTTATTAATAAATTATAATTATAAATTATTTCCAAACTAACATACGTGAATTTTACCCGACCTATTTTGACCATATCGTCTTAAAAACCTGACCCGTTTAGATCTAACATGTTCTTTGTAGTCCCACCAACGAAATTCTTGTAGTACTAGCCATAAATGACCTTCTCTAGTATAGGTCAGTTTGAATTCAACATTAATTTTTAAGCTTTTGTATAAGAGTATGAAGGGTGCTTGAAGAAGTACCAAAATGAACCTAAATCATCCAACCAATCATTTAAAGACACCATATTTACCTAGAGTACCCACATTGATGGATGACGGTGTTTCTAAGTACCCAAATGCATAACAACAATAATTCATCTGAGGTTTACATATATTCGGGTAGTATAACCCGAATTGCACGAGCTGGTTGCACTACCCGTGAGTTCAATGGAAGTGTACTTGTACTACCCAAAGAACCCGATTCCATTACCCGAGCAACGCCTCAGATGCCGTAAAGGCGTAAACCTCTTGAAAAGCTAATGAAATTAAAGAGAGATTGAAAACATAAAATGAAAAATGTTGCAAGAAAACTTTTCTTCTCACTGGCAACAATATAAGAGTTTTTGTTGTATATTTTCATATTTTGTAGTCTAAAACATATTGATATAAGGTGGTTTCTAATCTGCACAAAGCATCTAAGCGAACCCGTCTGGACATTAGCTACTTCGTCTACGCACATCATATTATTCATATCTCTTCGAACCATGGCTCCATCAATCAACAACTCAAACCCACACAATATTATTGATATTGTGGTCAACCAAGGTGAAGGAGTGAAAGGCTTAGCAGAACTAGGACTCAAGTCCCTACCAACTCAATACATTCAACCTCCAGAAGAATGTTACGATAGGAGCGTTACACAAGTGCATCATGACTCCATCCCAGTCATTGATATGTCCTGCTCGGATGACCCGAAAGTAGCAGAAGCAGTATGTGATGCAGCACATAAATGGGGCTTCTTTCAGATTGTAAACCATGGTGTCCCTATAGATGTTCTTGAGGATGTTAAAGATGCAACTCATAAGCTTTTTGGGTTGCCGGCAGAAGAAAAGCTGAAATACTCAAAAAAGCGATCAGTTACCAATAATATTTGGTATGGTACAAGCTTTTCTCCTGAAGCCGAGAAAGTACTCGAGTGGAAGGATTATCTCAGCCTCTTGTTTGTGTCGTGTGGCGAGGCTGCTTCCCTTTGGCCTCCCATATGCAGGTAAGTATATATGTTGCGTCTATACACATTTAGCACCCGTTTATAGTTATACATTTAATTTCAAGTTTTGACAAGAATAGTATATAATCACTATATTTGAAATGAATTTTTCTCACTAAAACTCACTTCAACTATAATATGTGCATATGATTGTTTGCTTTTCAGAAATCGTATACAAAAAATGTGTGTAATTGCATTCTCGCGTGTTAAGATCCTAAGCAAATTTTATTTTATTATTATTTTTTTTTACGAAAATGAACCTGATTTTAGAATCCGATTTTGATACTTGGGTTGATCAAATATATTTCTTTTTTAAAGTTTGCAACTTTTCAAAACATCCATTTGATTCGTGTGAGATTTAAGTGACACAAATCTACCAATTGATAATTAGTATATGATCGATCAAAGTGTCACCTCTAGTATATTTGTGTGTGCTACGAATTGAATTCATGGCAGGAATCAAGCTTTAGCGTACATAGAGAGTTCTGAAATTATTGTCAAGAAGCTACTTCAGATACTCATGAACGGATTAAACGTGAAAGAGATCGACGAGAGCAAAGAATCAATACTAATGGGGTCAAAAAGGATCAACTTTAACTACTATCCCAAATGTCCTAACCCAGAGCTCGTAGTGGGTGTTGGAAGTCATTCAGATGTATCCACGCTAACAGTCCTGCTTCAAGATGATGTCGGAGGGCTTTATGTGCGAAACACACATACCATGAACTGGATTCATGTACCCCTGGTTAGCGGATCTTTAGTGATTAATATTGGAGATGCACTTCAAATCATGAGTAACGGGAAGTACAAAAGTGTTGAGCATCGTGTTAGTGCTAATGAAAGCAATAACCGGATTTCAATCCCGATATTTGTGAACCCGAGGTCTAATGACATTATTGGACCGCTGCCAGAAGTGCTTAAGAGTGGAGAGAAACCAGTCTATAAGCATGTACTCTACTCGGATTATGTCAAGCATTTCTTTAGAAAGGCACATGACGGGAAGGCTACAATTGAGTTCGCAAAAAGCATAAAATTTTGTTTTCCTTTTCATGATTTGTATTTCGGTTTTAACTTGTCAATAATATAATAACCACGTAACGATTTTTACATAAATAAATGTAGTATTTTTGCCTCTGTTGATGAAAAATCATGCATCTGTCAATGGCTATACCCTTCTCTAGTATAGATCGATTTAAAATCCAACTTTCTGATTTTTTTGTATAATTAAGGCCCTAGAAAAGCTAGCTCACAGGATATCATTTTTTTAAAATTGAAAAATGTTACATCGAAACTTAAATTCTACAAAATAAGACACTGTGACCTTGAGTAGACTCTTCCCAAAGCTCTCTCCTCCCTCAGTGTTCAATAGCTTAAGGGTCGTTATATTCAAACACCACCCCTATGGTGTGTTTACGAGTCGTATAGCCCTCACATGACTAACTAATGTACTGATGGCAGCTTTTCCAGTCTATATAGGTCGTATAGCCCCTATACGAGCTTTATAGACGCATATGGTGTCCAAATAACGTATATGTTTCCATCTATTTCGATCAACAACCCAAAGCCACTCAATATTATTGATTTTGTGACGAACCAAGGTCAAGGAATGAAAGGCTTATCAAAACTAGGACTCCAGTCTGTACCAAATCAATACATTCAACATCCAGAAGAACATTTCGATACGAACATTGCAGACGAATCAAGTCCCTACCCAGTCATTGATAATTTGATATGTCCAACTGGGATGACCCAAAAGTATCAGAAGCAAGTATGTCATGCAGCACAAAATGGGGTTTCTTTCAGATTATGAAATTGTGTCCTAACCCGGAGATCACTGTGGATGCGGTGCGCCATTCATATCGAGGCACATGAATTCATGCCCCCCCCCCCCGGGTTAGCGGATCTTTGGTGATCAATGTTACGAGATACACTTCAAATAATGAGTAACGGCAAGGTTCAAAAATGTCGAGCATCGTGTAAGAGCTAATAGAAGCAATAACAGGATTTCTGTCCCGATATTTTTGAGCCCAAAGCCTAATGACAATATTGGACCATTGCCAGAAGTGCTTAAAAGTGGAGAGAGACCACTCTACAAGCATGAATCCTACTCGGATTATGTCAAGAGTGTCATCAGAAAAGCATATGGACGAGAGTTAGAAAAGGACTTATAGGCTATAGCTTGAAAGCGTACAGTGGTTCAGTTAAGTCTTAAGATCCTGTGAGGTGGCTTGGAAGATATCAAAGATAATAAATATTTTCCTTATTGGTTTATCCTTTAGCTCTTTGTTTTGGATTATGTAATTCGCTTCTCAATTAATAAAAAGAGTTTTATGCAAATCGTGTTCGTTTTTTATCCACTTGTCTAAAGTTTAACGGGAAGGCCACAACTAAATCCGCAAAAACATATATTTTGTTCTCATTTTCATGTACTTTTGTTTCACCTCTTCAAATATCAACTACAAATCAAGAACAAATCACACAATTTAATCTGTTTTTGACATCGTTTATGTAGTAGTTGAAGCAGTTGAACGGAAGTATGAAACGACATGATCAATCAAACTGTAACCACCTCACTGTCTATAACTCCCAAGCGTCATTTTAAACCTATGCGGACTAAAACCAAGCATAACAATTATAACCAGCACTTAACAATTAACAATTGTCATGATCAAACTAAATACATATTAATAAATGTGTTGACCCATTACACCTTTCATTCCCATATAAAGAAGAAATAGGCTTCATAACAGGCACCATTGAATAGTAATTATCATCTAAGTAACTTACATTCAAGAAAAAACTTACATTTATTTAGCATCAGTACCCATGTGCTTATATTTTACTTCGCCTGTGAAGCTCTTCCTTCAATTTATCTCTTAACACTCTTCTAAGTAACTTGTTAGAAGCCGTTCGAGGGAACTCCGGAACAATCTTAACAAAGCTTACCTGTTAATTAACATAATTAAAAACACATAACCAACTCTTGCAGTAATTTTATAAATACAAGAGCGCGTATTAAGGTAACCTTAAACAATGGGTTAAGGTTTCTTTGAATGGCCTTTGAGAATATCATCTTTAGCTTGTCTGGTTGAGCGTTGAATCCTTGCTTGAGTACCACAAATATGGCTAACAGTTCTGGACCACCGGTTGGGGGTTGACAACTTACTGCAGCGGTTTCCATGATGCTGACATCAGCTTGTTCACACACTCGCTCGATTTCAATCGAGCTTGTCTGCATGTACGTAACCGTTTTAGTTTCTTCGTTTTTTATAGTTTTGTTAATAGAGTTGTGATAACAACTTCTTTACCTTTATGCCACCAAGGTTCATGGTATCATCAGCCCTGCCTTGTACAATATAAAAGCCTCCTATCGTTCTCTTGATGATGTCACCATGTCTCCTGAGTTGCTGGAAAAACACAGCACGCGATCAGTTTCATTATGTTTTTTTAAGTGTTTCGCTAAAGTACCTTTTCTTATTTTAAAGGCATTCAAATTTCATTTGTGGTTCCAATCTTGTGAATTTATTTTATAAATACTTTAACTTCTTTTAAAAAATTGAGTGATCTGGAACACATATGAATACTAGTTATTATTTAGTGATTATATTTTTCAAAATTAACACAAATTAGGAGGTAATGGTGAAGAAAACAATCAGCAAATAATAACCAAGTTTGGTAATTGTCCAATTTAATTCAACTAGAAAAATATATTAATAACCAAGCTTCATAATTATTCCACTTAAGTCAAATTGGAAAAAAGAATAATAACCACTAAATGGTAACCAAGATTTATAATTGTTCAATTGAAGTCGAATCGGAAAAAAAATTCACTAAAGAATAACCAAGATTCATAATTGTTCAACTTAAGTCAAAAATAGGGGAAAAGATAATCACTAAACGATAACCAAGTTTCATAATTGTTCAATGTAAGTCAAATTGGAGAAAAAAAAACTTATCACTAAATGGTAACCAAGATTCATATATGTTTCATTTGCCTCAGGTAATTTTCAAAAAATCAAGCATTCCCAAAACAAATTTACAATATCGGAATGCCTTAATAGAAAATCTGACTGGCTTTAGAAGAATAAAAAAACTGACTGATTTTAGTGGGGACAGTAAGATAACTTGGTTACTATAGTGTAAAGTTGCCCTTTTAATAAATAATATATGATCATACCATTCCATTGTAAATAGGCATTCCCTTAAAGTAAATCTTTTCATGATCTGCATTAAGTAGTCTATTGGTTGCTCCCATGTAAATAGGAAACAAGCCCACTTCACCAACGCATGGTTCATCATCCGGCTGCCATAACACACATAAAAAGACCAAAACGAATCAAACACAACAATCTTGAGAAACCCATGTTTCATTTAAGAATTTTGAGAGATTTTACATAAGGAACTCCATGCTCATCAAGAATTACAACACCCGCTGTCAATGAAGGAGAGCTAAAAGCGCCAAAAGCTTGTGGCTCCAAAACATTCCCTTGAAGATAAGATGAAGCAAGCTCAGTGCCACCACAACATTCAATAACCGGTTTGTAATAAGCCCTTGAAGATAGCCAAAGGTCATCATCAACATTAGATGCTTCACCGGTTGTTGCAAATAACCTGAAAATATATACAAATTAAGCTTCATAACATCGCGATTTTGCATTAAAAACGTGCGCTTTAGTTTTACTTGATTTTTGTCCAATCTAGGCCTTCCATACATCCTGTACTGTGCCAAGCTTTAACTATACTTGGAACGGTGCCCAAAATTGTTACTCCTGCATCCTAGAAAACAACACGTGTATTGGTTGGCTTTTTCAAAGGGTAACATGCTAAACTGAATTGAAAAGTAAACAACTTTGGTTAACTTTATATTATAGGTAAACAGGGTTTTCTACCTTAAAAAAAACCAATCAATGTTTCAACATTTTCTGTTTAAGGAAATCCTCTAACTTAAACGATTTCCATATTCCGCAAAACAGTCAACATGGTCAAAGTTACCGACTCGTCAACAATCACTTCATTATGGGGTCAATAAATCATCATCATCATCGTACTCAGTATATCCCACCAATAGCAAAGCTATGGTAGGGTCTGAGGAGGTAAGATGTAGACAGCCTTACCTCTACCCTTTAGGAATAGAGAGGCTGCTTCCGGTGAGACCCCCCGGCTTGATAGTAGTTTTGCATCAAGCCTTGGACATAAGGCACATAACACTCAACCATTGGGACACCGCCGATTGGTGCATGTACCCTTGTCTTTCGGCTATCAACGGCCACCACATGATGCCTGATTAACCTTCCACCACTTTTACGTTATTTTCACGAAATTAGTAAAATAACGTCAAAATTAGTGCAAACTCAAAATATTTGAAAGTCAGTTACTTTGCATCATACTTTTTTAAGCGTTTAGGAAAAAACCATCAAAGTTTCAAAATTTTAAGGGAGTCTTCTATACTAACCAATTTCCATATGCCAAAAAAGTCAATATGGTCAGAGTTACCGATACTTCAACCGCCATTTTGACTGGGCCAGATTAAGCTTAAATCACAATATTTGAAAGTTTGTTACAATTTATCAAAACTTTTTGAAGATTTTTGGGTTTTAAAATATAAATTTTACCAAAGTTGGTTGCTTGTTTCTACAACAAGCCTTTTATTTCCATCTTATATACATGTGACAAGGTTTTAAAAACCAACCTGAATAAATTTACCAAAACCATGACCAAGTGGAGAGCCATGATAAAGAGCTAATGTTGCACCGTTTAAAAAACTTGCATAAAGTAAAATGGGCCCCATTACCCAGCCCAAATTTGTGGGCCAGCAAAAAACATCTCCAGGCTGAAGATCCAACTGGGCCCATCCTTCAGAGGCTGCTCGAATGGGAGAAATTTGTGTACATGGTATAGCTTTAGGATCCCCTAAAAGAAACAAAAAAAGTTGAGTAACAAAAAAGAACTAAATCAATAAAAATAAGATCATATGCAAATAGCAATCTTTGAACCTGTTGTTCCTGAAGAGAAGAGTATGTTTGTCACCGAGTCTGCTGATTGATATACTGGACTGCAATAGTCAGGCCTGCGTTTTTTTATAATTAGATTATTAAACATAATTGATGCGGAGTGGAAGCAGAAATAATAAAGAGCATTTTTACAGGAAAAAAATTGATATAATACTTAATGCATAGACTATTGCATCAAGCCCTCTTTTATAGGCTAGATCCAAATTTTGCAGGTTGAGCCCAAATTTGTAAAACTGAAATGGACTTCGTTATAATCAAACTGGCTTTCTAAATAAGCACATAAATTACTCATTTTTACACTGAAGGTAAATAAATTCAAAGTAGTAAACTTGGGGAAAACCGTTGAGTTGGAAATCAGGGCTCCAAATGTTGGAATTTGGAAACCATATCCATCTAATACATATGGGTAGGGGTGTCAACTGTCAAGTGTAAACAAGCCAAGCTGCTCATTAGCTACTCGAGATTAGCTTGCTAAAAGCTTGAATCAAGCAGAGCTTAAACGAGGTCGAGCCTGAGGTCAAGTCTAAAATTGTGCTTGTTTAATCAACAGCCCAAGCCTGAGCCCAAGCTTCATTTATCGAGCTCAAGCTAGCTCAAGAGCCTAAACGAACGTATTGTTTGTATAAATTGTTTTTAATATACTGAATATATATTTTATATAATAATTACTATTATATAAAAAGTTATGTAAAAAAATAGCTAAATAATATATATTATGTTATATATAAAAAATATAACTAAAATACATGTATATGAAAAGTAATTAATAATGTATATACACTAGTTAATAAATAAAACGAGCTGAACCCGAACTGAGCTTGAGCTTGAAAAACTATTCATGAGTTGAGATCGAGCTTTAGAAATAGACCTCAAAACGAGTTGAGCTCAAGCTCGGGCTCTCATAAGCTAAGCGAGCCGAACTTGTTTACACCCCTACATATGGGTCCAATGTAACGGGATTTATGCATTTCTTAAGTTGGGCCTTTTTTAGTCCAGCTGCCTCTGTCTAGTCGGTCTAGAGGTATGAGTCAGCTAGCTAACTCTTGCATAAATTCCGTATCAATAATATACACGTTTAAATAGAATTAGTACCATACCTAGAAAGGTGTTTTGTACTAGAAAGAAAATCCTCCCAAGATATATCCTGTTTTCTTAGTTGGATGTCTATGTTTTCTCCAATCGCAGGAACCACAATAACTCTACAATCAGTAGCCTCAATAACACGACTGCAAAATAAATAAATAATAATAATAATAATAATAATAATAATAATAATAATAAAGCTTCAATATTATAAGCATGATTAACTCATATGTAGTTAATTAGTTATTACCTGTACAACGGAAAATTTTTACCACCTCGAACAATATAGTCTTGAGTAAAAATAGCCTTTGCTTTTGACACCCGTAATCGTGTAGCAATCTCCTTTGGTGCAAAACTATCAGCTATTGATACAACCACAAGTCCAGAATATATAATTGCTAAATATATAATAACCGCAGTCACAGTCATTGGCATATCAATTGCAACTGGATCTCCCTTTGAAAACAATATTTTTAATGCATTTGCAACCAACCTGTATATTCAACAATAAAGTTAAGGATAAAAAAGGTTTTTTTACATGAAGACCCTAAAATATGTAATTTACAAAGAATCGTTTACTAATCAAATGAAAATTGATCATACATTACTTGTTGTCTCAATTCTTTTAATGTCATCTTGTTCACATCAAGATTATCAAATCTTTCATCACGCCATACAATTGCAACCTTTTCATTAGCTGATAGCAAACTACACTCAGCAATGTTCAAAACTGAACCAGGAAGCCACGTGCCCCCATGGTTTGATTTATCCGAGGTGTCCAAAATACACTTTGGAGGTTGATGAAATCGAATCGAAAGTTTTTCCAAGGCAATTGACCAGTATACCTGAACACAGGTCGAAAAATAACAAAATTCATCAAATGAATCCAAAATTGTGAACTGTTTGTTACTTTGATGAATTGTCCTGAACTTGCCTCTGGATGTTGAACCGAAAACTTGTAAAACTGTTTAAAACTTGTAATAGGGTCCTTGTATGCTGCTCCTAGAAGCTTTGGACCATGAGTTTCAATAACTTTCCACAAGTTTGTTTGTTGAGAATCAATCCTAATTAATAAAGTGAACACGTAACTTGTTACATATAACTACAAGCATCAGAAACAAACATACAAGCAGTTCAATTGCAGATCAAACTAACACATTCTCCGAATCAATTAAAATATACATCAAATGTGTATCACAATTTGATCAGGAACTGATCCAGTGATCCAAGAGTTGACAGACTCTTATATGGCACCGCTTGATAGTGGAAAACAGGGCAAAAACGGCTCAAACTAAAAAAGAGCATAACTTGGACTACAAGTGGAATTACGAGGCCCATAAACAGTCAACGGAAAGGTCATGATGAGCCGGATATTGTCCTAAAGCCTCCGATTCCACCAAAAAAAACTTTCTCCACATGTTTCCAACAATAGAACCTTTCCAAAATTAGCTCTAGGTGTTTTCTGGCTGTCCTTGGTAATTTAAGTTATTATTTAATGAATTACTTTCTCTGTTTATTGGGAAAATTACCCAAATAGCCAATTTTGACCAAGGTTTTCACCTTTAGCCATAGTTTTCAAAGAATTCCCAAAATAGCCAAAATTTAATGTCGGATCAGACGTAAACAAAAAGCTGATCCGACGTATTAATGTGGCCTATCAGAAGTCGCCACGTTTTCCATTTCCGGCGGATCCAACAGATTGGGAGTTTTTCTGACGCATTCGTAAGGAGCCGACGTAAAACTAAACCACGGTTTAATTCCTGTTACCGACGGATTAATCTTCCATCGATTTTTTCTAAGTTGAACTAATTTGTTCGTCACTTTCTTGCCCGGATTTGTCAACAACAAATGTGTTAATTCATGGAAAACAAACACTATGCTTGTGTTCTCCTCGGAAAACTAAGCGATTTACACTATTTATTTGCTTCCTTTAATTAGGTCAAAATAATCATATTTTGAGGAGATATAAATAATGAGTTTGGATTAAATACAAATAAAATTAACGTGCTAAACGTGAGAATCAAGTAGAGTAATTATGTAATCAAATCATTGATTAATTACATAATTACTCCATGATATAATTACATAATTACTCTAATTGTATATATAATTACTCTACTTGATTCTCACGTTTAGCACGTTAATTTCATTTGCCTTATAAATAAATATCCGACAGAATTACAAATTTTGTCCTTAAAAAAAAGCCAAATTTCGGTTCGTGTCCTTTGTTAAGTTTCCTTGCAGGCGGTGTACTTTAAACATTTTTTTCCTACACGTTATGTCATTTACGCTAACTGGGTTAGAAAAACTCAGTTAAGTATGACATGTGCCAGACATGTGATGGGCATAATTGTAATTTTAGTGTATCTTTAAATTAAAAAAAAAAAGAAAATATATATAATCCCCTCCTTTCTCTCTTCTTTCTCTCTAAGCCACCACCATCACCATAAACTCCGGCCACCATAAATTCCAGCCACCGCAAACGATCCCTATCACCCGAACCCGACCCATCCTTTTCCAAAACCCGTATCCCTATCACCCGAACCCGACCCATCCTTTTCCAAAACTCCGGCCACCATCCTTTTATATTATAGATAATATAAAATATAAATACGTTAAAAAAAATAATAATTCACAACCAATACCACAAGATCATGTGTTATCAGCTGCTTTGCTTAGTGTGTGTATATGTATATCTTATCATATCATATATGCAACAACTGTGGACACGTACTTATAGGGATAGTGAGAGACGACAAAAATGGCCGCTCGAAGAATCTCCGGCGTTATTTCCCGTTCACTTTCTCTCCGCCCACTTTCGTCTTCAGTCGTTACTCGAAACCAGATCACTCACAGCGGTTTGTTCATCAGTAATAATATTATTATTATTATTATCTGCATGTTTGTTGCTTTGTTTTTTACCATCTTTTTAAGTATGCAGACCATGTGTTCGATGAAATTCCTCAAAGAAAACATAACCCTGTATGCATGTTGCTGAATACCAAGTTGTAGGCAGAGTGATGACCATGTCCATATTAGAGAGAAAGAAGAGAGAAACCCTCCACTGACCACCATCGCCTGTTACCGTCTCCACCCGACCCCTACCATCGCCTATTACAGTCACCTAACCCGATTTTCCGGCGAGCCCACTTAACCTAACAAATCTGAGATCCGGGTTAACCTAACAGATCTGGTTATATTAGCCCACTTAACCTAACTCCAGCCACCATAAATTCCGGCCGGAGTTATGATTAGCCCGATTTTCCGGTAAGATGTTATGATTAGCCCGATTTTCCGGTAAGATGTTATGATTAGCCCACTTAACCTAACAGATGTGGTTATATCTGATCATGTTAACGGTGGTGGTGGTTGTTTCCGGCGAGATTCGGGAAGATCTCGAACCACCAATGATTTTCCGGCGAGATTCGGGCAGATCTCAGTGGAGGGTTTTGGAAAAGGATGGGTCGGGTTCGGGTGATAGGGATATGGGTTTTGGAAAAGGATGGGTCGGGTTCGGGTGATAGGGATACGGGTTTTGGAAAAGGATGGGTCAGGTTCGGGTGATATGGATCGTTTGCGGTGGCCGGAGTTTATGGTGGCCGGAGTTTATGGTGATGGTGGTGGCTTAGAGAGAAAGAAGAGAGAAAGGAGGGGATTATATATATTTTCTTTTTTTTTTTAATTTAAAGATACACTAAAATTACAATTATGCCCATCACATGTCTGGCACATGTCATACTTAACTGAGTTTTTCTAACCCAGTTAGCGTAAAGGACATAACGTGTAGGAAAAAAATGTTTAAAGTACACCGCCTGCAAGGAAACTTAACAAAGGACACGAACCGTAATTTGGCTTTTTTCAAAGGACAAAATTTGTAATTCTGTCTACATATCCAATGAACCTAATTTTAACAATCTACTATCCAATTAGACAAATATTCAAATCAATCAACACCGTACATCTGTACACGTAAGCAGCAGTACAGCTTACTCTGACGGGAACCAATACAGCGGCGGACCATAAACAGCCACATCGTAGTTATCGTACACCGCGTTGTACACAAGCCGATGCAGCGAATGAGGATAATCCGGTTTCAACAACCTTCTAGAAGTGATCTCACGCCATCGGTCAACTGGACTGGAGCTAATGGCGCCATTAATCGCGTTATTAAGCTCGATCTGCAGCAACTTCGCATCGTATACTGCCAATCCAGTGTTCAACAGGTCTTGTAAGCCTAATTGGTGGATACTCTTAGGTTCACTCATCTTCAATTGGATAGTTATTATTATTAGTTATAGTTAAGAGGTTAGTTATATCACTGAATTTATAGAAGGAGGTAAGGGTAGGTGATTCATGCAGTCAATAAAGGTGATACGTGTACGGGTGTGACATAATAATAATTAATTTCATTTTGGGAAAATGTGGGTGTAATGAATAATAATAAGGCTGAGGGGTGTGGGGGCTCTAATGGGGGCGCGAGTGGGGGCTCCAGCCAATAATATTATGACGTGTGCCAGAGAGAGAAACTGGATAAGGGGGGTGTTGGAGCCCCCGTTGGAGCCCCTGGCCCTGGTGTGGAGGGGCTCCAGCGGATTTTTTTTTTATTTTTTTATAAATATATTCAAAAAACGTATTATTAAAAAAACTCATAAATTATTAAAAAAAACACACATTAATGAAAAAACACATTAATATTTAAAAATAAAATAAAAATAAAAGTACTAAAAAAAACATTATTCTTATTCTTCGGCTTGGTCTTCTTCGATCAACCTCTTTCGGATACGTTCCTTTTGCTTTTCCTTTAGCATTTGATCGACCGGATTTAGGTTACTGAAGTCTCTAGTAAGGAAGTCCAAATCTCTCATTCGACTTTTTTCCTTTTTGTCATTAGAGACCACCTCCATGGTTTTGTTGAATTTATTGAGGGATTCAACAAGATTGGCGATGTTTACGGCTTCCCCCTCAGCCGGTTTTTTCCCCTTGGCGTCCCGTCCCAATGGCCGCCTCCTCGGCGGTGAAGACGTTTCCTCCCCCGCAATGTTTAGGTCGAATCCAACGCGGCAATCCGACCCGATTGAAGTGCTATACGCTCCGGACGAACTTGTTTTAGTCCGTTTCGGCCGTACTTCCGCATCAACGTCCGGCGCCACCAGCTCAACCCACTTGGAACACCTTTTCAACCTCTCCCACAACTTTACATCGTCCCACGTCTTCACCGTCCCATACCTCCGCAAACACTCCTGCTTCCACTCTTCGACAGTGAAATTGTAAACCGCCAAATCATCACTGCCACTTGGTCTCATACGACCGCTGTTCCTGTTGAAAAGATTAGTAAACAAGCCGACAAATTTTCTGATTTCGGACCACCGACCCGAAATCATATCGGCGTTCCGCTCTGTACTCCCAACGAGCGTATAGAACGTCTCCCTAACCTTTGTCCAAAAAATCTTGCTCTTTTGGTAGTCGGCTGCAAAATGAATAAATAAATTTGTAAGTCATTTAACTTTTTTATTTAACTTTTTTATTAAAAATCATTTTTAAAAACGTTAAAACAATTACCGCAACGCCGATCCTCAGAAATGACTATCCAAGCCCGACACAAGGCTTCCTTCTCATCCGATGACCACGGAGTGGTTTTCCGTTTCGTCCTCGGAGTCGAAGCCGGTCCCGACCCGTCCGTTGCAACTTGTTTTTTCCGGTGGGCGCGTCTTCTTTGTCCCGTAGCTTCACCGTGTGATTCTTGTGTCTCCGGAACAACAAAGTTAGGAGACGGTTGTATGTTTGATGGTTGAAAGCCGGATGATTGTTGCGGCTCCGAATAAAACATCGGTTGGTGCGGTGACGACCATAAATCGTCGTCAATATAATCTGAATCTAGGTTTGGGTACCAATTTCCAGCCATGTTTTTAAAAAAAAGTTTGGAAGATGGGTTGATTTTGGGTTTTTTTTTGAAGTTGTGGTAATTGTTTTATGTGAAATGGGTTATATATAGGAAGAAAAAACTTTTTTTTTATTAAAAAAGAGCCCAACGGCTCATTTTAAATGTCCAACGGCTAGATCACACATTCCCATGCATCTTTACGCCCATCCTCAGCCGCTAAGGGGCTTGCGCCTGCTTTGTTTTTCGTGCTCGCGCCCCTCTCGCGCCCCGGGGGTGTGGTGCTAGCGCCTGGGGGCGCGAGCGGAGGGGCTCTAGCGCCCCGTTAAAGCCCCACACCCCTCAGCCTAATAATAATAAGTTATATGATATGTCACTGTCGTTAGTTACTAATATGGTGGAGTAAAGCGATATTTGAGAGACTGAACATATGATACTTTTTATATTTTATTAGATGAAAATCACCTAGATAAGGATTTCATCTACTTAAATAATCGTAGAATATTTGTTTAAGCTATTATTTAACCTTAACACGTGTTTTAGTGACCGAACATGTATAAATGAAATTAAACCATGTTTAAACTAGAAGACAAATGGCTTGAGTTCTTTTTTGTTAAGGCTGAGGGGTGTGGGGGGCTCTAATGGGGGCGCGAGTGGGGTCTCCAGCCAATAATATTATGACGTTTGCCAGAGAGAGAAACTGGATAAGGGGGGTGTTGGAGCCCCCGTTGGAGCCCCTGGCCCTGGTGTGGAGGGGCTCCAGCGGATTTTTTTTTTATTTTTTTATAAATATATTCAAAAAACGTATTATTAAAAAAACTCATAAATTATTAAAAAAAACACACATTAATGAAAAAACACATTAATATCTAAAAATAAAATAAAAATAAAAGTACTAAAAAAAACATTATTCTTATTCTTCGGCTTGGTCTTCTTCGATCAACCTCTTTCGGATTCGTTCCTTTTGCTTTTCCATTAGCATTTGATCGACCGGATTTAGGTTACTGAAGTCTCTAGTAAGGAAGTCCAAATCTCTAATTCGACTTTTTTCCTTTTTGTCATTAGAGACCACCTCCATGGTTTTGTTGAATTTATTGAGGGATTCAACAAGATTGGCGATGTTTACGGCTTCCCCCTCAGCCGGTTTTTTCCCCTTGGCGTCCCGTCCCATGGCCGCCTCCTCGGCGGTGAAGACGTTTCCTCCCCCGCAATGTTTAGGTCGAATCCAACGCGGCAATCCGACCCGATTGAAGTGCTATACGCTCCGGACGAACTTGTTTTAGTCCGTTTCGGCCGTACTTCCGCATCAACGTCCGGCGCCACCAGCTCAACCTACTTGGAACACCTTTTCAACCTCTCCCACAACTTTACATCGTCCCACGTCTTCACCGTCCCATACCTCCGCAAACGCTCCTGCTTCCACTCTTCGACAGTGAAATTGTAAACCGCCAAATCATCACTGCCACTTGGTCTCATACGACCGCTGTTCCTGTTGAAAAGATTAGTAAACAAGCCGACAAATTTTCTGATTTCGGACCACCGACCCGAAATCATATCGCGTTCCGCTCTGTACTCCCAACGAGCGTATAGAACGTCTCCCTAACCTTTGTCCAAAAAATCTTGCTCTTTTGGTAGTCGGCTGCAAAATGAATAAATAAATTTGTAAGTCATTTAACTTTTTTATTTAACTTTTTTATTAAAAATCATTTTTAAAAACGTTAAAACAATTACCGCAACGCCGATCCTCAGAAATGACTATCCAAGCCCGACACAAGGCTTCCTTCTCATCCGATGACCACGGAGTGGTTTTCCGTTTCGTCCTCGGAGTCGAAGCCGGTCCCGACCCGTCCGTTGCAACTTGTTTTTTCCGGTGGGCGCGTCTTCTTTGTCCCGTAGCTTCACCGTGTGATTCTTGTGTCTCCGGAACAACAAAGTTAGGAGACGGTTGTATGTTTGATGGTTGAAAGCCGGATGATTGTTGCGGCTCCGAATAAAACATCGGTTGGTGCGGTGACGACCATAAATCGTCGTCAATATAATCTGAATCTAGGTTTGGGTACCAATTTCCAGCCATGTTTTTAAAAAAAAGTTTGGAAGATGGGTTGATTTTGGGTTTTTTTTTGAAGTTGTGGTAATTGTTTTATGTGAAATGGGTTATATATAGGAAGAAAAAACTTTTTTTTTATTAAAAAAGAGCCCAACGGCTCATTTTAAATGTCCAACGGCTAGATCACACATTCCCATGCATCTTTACGCCCATCCTCAGCCGCTAAGGGGCTTGCGCCTGCTTTGTTTTTCGTGCTCGCGCCCCTCTCGCGCCCCAGGGGTGTGGTGCTAGCGCCTGGGGGCGCGAGCGGAGGGGCTCTAGCGCCCCGTTAAAGCCCCACACCCCTCAGCCTAATAATAATAAGTTATATGATATGTCACTGTCGTTAGTTACTAATATGGTGGAGTAAAGCGATATTTGAGAGACTGAACATATGATACTTTTTATATTTTATTAGATGAAAATCACCTAGATAAGGATTTCATCTACTTAAATAATCGTAGAATATTTGTTTAAGCTATTATTTAACCTTAACACGTGTTTTAGTGACCGAACATGTATAAATGAAATTAAACCATGTTTAAACTAGAAGACAAATGGCTTGAGTTCTTTTTTGTTAAGGCTGAGGGGTGTGGGGGCTCTAATGGGGGCGCGAGTGGGGGCTCCAGCCAATAATATTATGACGTGTGCCAGAGAGAGAAACTGGATAAGGGGGGTGTTGGAGCCCCCGTTGGAGCCCCTGGCCCTGGTGTGGAGGGGCTCCAGCGGATTTTTTTTTTATTTTTTTATAAATATATTCAAAAAACGTATTATTAAAAAAACTCATAAATTATTAAAAAAAACACACATTAATGAAAAAACACATTAATATCTAAAAATAAAATAAAAATAAAAGTACTAAAAAAAACATTATTCTTATTCTTCGGCTTGGTCTTCTTCGATCAACCTCTTTCGGATTCGTTTCTTTTGCTTTTCCATTAGCATTTGATCGACCGGATTTAGGTTACTGAAGTCTCTAGTAAGGAAGTCCAAATCTCTAATTCGACTTTTTTCCTTTTTGTCATTAGAGACCACCTCCATGGTTTTGTTGAATTTATTGAGGGATTCAACAAGATTGGCGATGTTTACGGCTTCCCCCTCAGCCGGTTTTTTCCCCTTGGCGTCCCGTCCCATGGCCGCCTCCTCGGCGGTGAAGACGTTTCCTCCCCCGCAATGTTTAGGTCGAATCCAACGCGGCAATCCGACCCGATTGAAGTGCTATACGCTCCGGACGAACTTGTTTTAGTCCGTTTCGGCCGTACTTCCGCATCAACGTCCGGCGCCACCAGCTCAACCTACTTGGAACACCTTTTCAACCTCTCCCACAACTTTACATCGTCCCACGTCTTCACCGTCCCATACCTCCGCAAACGCTCCTGCTTCCACTCTTCGACAGTGAAATTGTAAACCGCCAAATCATCACTGCCACTTGGTCTCATACGACCGCTGTTCCTGTTGAAAAGATTAGTAAACAAGCCGACAAATTTTCTGATTTCGGACCACCGACCCGAAATCATATCGCGTTCCGCTCTGTACTCCCAACGAGCGTATAGAACGTCTCCCTAACCTTTGTCCAAAAAATCTTGCTCTTTTGGTAGTCGGCTGCAAAATGAATAAATAAATTTGTAAGTCATTTAACTTTTTTATTTAACTTTTTTATTAAAAATCATTTTTAAAAACGTTAAAACAATTACCGCAACGCCGATCCTCAGAAATGACTATCCAAGCCCGACACAAGGCTTCCTTCTCATCCGATGACCACGGAGTGGTTTTCCGTTTCGTCCTCGGAGTCGAAGCCGGTCCCGACCCGTCCGTTGCAACTTGTTTTTTCCGGTGGGCGCGTCTTCTTTGTCCCGTAGCTTCACCGTGTGATTCTTGTGTCTCCGGAACAACAAAGTTAGGAGACGGTTGTATGTTTGATGGTTGAAAGCCGGATGATTGTTGCGGCTCCGAATAAAACATCGGTTGGTGCGGTGACGACCATAAATCGTCGTCAATATAATCTGAATCTAGGTTTGGGTACCAATTTCCAGCCATGTTTTTAAAAAAAAGTTTGGAAGATGGGTTGATTTTGGGTTTTTTTTTGAAGTTGTGGTAATTGTTTTATGTGAAATGGGTTATATATAGGAAGAAAAAACTTTTTTTTTATTAAAAAAGAGCCCAACGGCTCATTTTAAATGTCCAACGGCTAGATCACACATTCCCATGCATCTTTACGCCCATCCTCAGCCGCTAAGGGGCTTGCGCCTGCTTTGTTTTTCGTGCTCACGCCCCTCTCGCGCCCCGGGGGTGTGGTGCTAGCGCCTGGGGGCGCGAGCGGAGGGGCTCTAGCGCCCCGTTAAAGCCCCACACCCCTCAGCCTAATAATAATAAGTTATATGATATGTCACTGTCGTTAGTTACTAATATGGTGGAGTAAAGCGATATTTGAGAGACTGAACATATGATACTTTTTATATTTTATTAGATGAAAATCACCTAGATAAGGATTTCATCTACTTAAATAATCGTAGAATATTTGTTTAAGCTATTATTTAACCTTAACACGTGTTTTAGTGACCGAACATGTATAAATGAAATTAAACCATGTTTAAACTAGAAGACAAATGGCTTGAGTTCTTTTTTGTTAAGGCTGAGGGGTGTGGGGGGCTCTAATGGGGGCGCGAGTGGGGTCTCCAGCCAATAATATTATGACGTTTGCCAGAGAGAGAAACTGGATAAGGGGGGTGTTGGAGCCCCCGTTGGAGCCCCTGGCCCTGGTGTGGAGGGGCTCCAGCGGATTTTTTTTTTTATTTTTTTATAAATATATTCAAAAAACTTATTATTAAAAAAACTCATAAATTATTAAAAAAAACACACATTAATGAAAAAACACATTAATATCTAAAAATAAAATAAAAATAAAAGTACTAAAAAAAACATTATTCTTATTCTTCGGCTTGGTCTTCTTCGATCAACCTCTTTCGGATTCGTTCCTTTTGCTTTTCCATTAGCATTTGATCGACCGGATTTAGGTTACTGAAGTCTCTAGTAAGGAAGTCCAAATCTCTAATTCGACTTTTTTCCTTTTTGTCATTAGAGACCACCTCCATGGTTTTGTTGAATTTATTGAGGGATTCAACAAGATTGGCGATGTTTACGGCTTCCCCCTCAGCCGGTTTTTTCCCCTTGGCGTCCCGTCCCATGGCCGCCTCCTCGGCGGTGAAGACGTTTCCTCCCCCGCAATGTTTAGGTCGAATCCAACGCGGCAATCCGACCCGATTGAAGTGCTATACGCTCCGGACGAACTTGTTTTAGTCCGTTTCGGCCGTACTTCCGCATCAACGTCCGGCGCCACCAGCTCAACCTACTTGGAACACCTTTTCAACCTCTCCCACAACTTTACATCGTCCCACGTCTTCACCGTCCCATACCTCCGCAAACGCTCCTGCTTCCACTCTTCGACAGTGAAATTGTAAACCGCCAAATCATCACTGCCACTTGGTCTCATACGACCGCTGTTCCTGTTGAAAAGATTAGTAAACAAGCCGACAAATTTTCTGATTTCGGACCACCGACCCGAAATCATATCGCGTTCCGCTCTGTACTCCCAACGAGCGTATAGAACGTCTCCCTAACCTTTGTCCAAAAAATCTTGCTCTTTTGGTAGTCGGCTGCAAAATGAATAAATAAATTTGTAAGTCATTTAACTTTTTTATTTAACTTTTTTATTAAAAATCATTTTTAAAAACGTTAAAACAATTACCGCAACGCCGATCCTCAGAAATGACTATCCAAGCCCGACACAAGGCTTCCTTCTCATCCGATGACCACGGAGTGGTTTTCCGTTTCGTCCTCGGAGTCGAAGCCGGTCCCGACCCGTCCGTTGCAACTTGTTTTTTCCGGTGGGCGCGTCTTCTTTGTCCCGTAGCTTCACCGTGTGATTCTTGTGTCTCCGGAACAACAAAGTTAGGAGACGGTTGTATGTTGGATGGTTGAAAGCCGGATGATTGTTGCGGCTCCGAATAAAACATCGGTTGGTGCGGTGACGACCATAAATCGTCGTCAATATAATCTGAATCTAGGTTTGGGTACCAATTTCCAGCCATGTTTTTAAAAAAAAGTTTGGAAGATGGGTTGATTTTGGGTTTTTTTTTTGAAGTTGTGGTAATTGTTTTATGTGAAATGGGTTATATATAGGAAGAAAAAACTTTTTTTTTTATTAAATAAGAGCCCAACGGCTCATTTTAAATGTCCAACGGCTAGATCACACATTCCCATGCATCTTTACGCCCATCCTCAGCCGCTAAGGGGCTTGCGCCTGCTTTGTTTTTCGTGCTCGCGCCCCTCTCGCGCCCCGGGGGTGTGGTGCTAGCGCCTGGGGGCGTGAGCGGAGGGGCTCTAGCGCCCCCGTTAAAGCCCCACACCCCTCAGCCTAATAATAATAAGTTATATGATATGTCACTGTCGTTAGTTACTAATATGGTGGAGTAAAGCGGTATTTGAGAGACTGAACATATGATACTTTTTATATTTTATTAGATGAAAATCACCTAGATAAGGATTTCATCTACTTAAATAATCGTAGAATATTTGTTTAAGCTATTATTTAACCTTAACACGTGTTTTAGTGACCGAACATGTATAAATGAAATTAAACCATGTTTAAACTAGAAGACAAATGGCTTGAGTTCTTTTTTGTTAATATATGACAGTTTCAACATACAAGACTTGCTATTATTATCTTTTTATCTAATTAGAAGTCCAAGGGCGAAGCTTTATGGGATGTTGACCTCGGTCACTGCCGTTTCTCGATTAATGGGTAAATTTCGTGATTTTTTTCCGAAAAGTTTTTATAGGTGTTGAATGTGGTCACCCACGAGGTATCTCTCCAAAAAGCTACCGGTCACCACTAAACTTCTTTTATAATATCCCAGCATTTGCTTTATATATATATATATATATATATATATATATATATATAATACTAGTCGGCAAAAATTGTTATTTTCTTTCTCTTTCTAATTTATGTTATTCTATAAAAAGTATAATTTGTATTATATATAAAGGTTATATATAAAGAAAGAGTGATGGGCACAAACGTCTTTTCATAATTGTGTGCGAAGGACAAAACCGACATTTCATAATAGGGCAAGAAAAGTAATTTGTCAATGTATCCATCAACTCTTAAAGCTCTTAGTACAACATCATGAAGCTTCAATTTTTGAGACATTACTCTTCAATCCTTTAGAAAACAAAAGGGTTTACATGTGTTATTATTAAGATTATTATTATTATTATCATTATTATGATGACTATCCACATTCTTAACTCACATGTGTCATTATGTTTCTATTAACTTTGTTAGCCTATATATAGTGCATTCTTGTGCTTCTATTACATAAACATACATACATACATACATACATACATACATACATACAAATGAATAACAACCTCCCTTTTCTCCACTTATCATACCCTCTATACACTATTTTCTCACAGTTCGAAAGATGTAATAAGGAAAAGTTGAGGCGATTTGGGCTAAGGAAAAAGATGATAGTGTAAAGTTAGGACTAAAGTAAGCACACTTTTGATAGTGTTGGAAATTTGTAAAAACACTTTTGGTAGTGTTGGAAATTTGTAAAATCAATAGATAAAACAATATGTATGAAAAGATTCAATTAACTTAATGGCTCACGTAAACAAGCCATAAATGGTTTTTTGTTTTATTCCTTGAGTGTCATTCCCTTTGTGAATGATGATTACATTTACTTTCCGTAGGTGGTCATTATGACTTCACAACAAAAAAGAGTTCTTAAAGAAACAATAGTGACCCTGTTACCAATATTGAAATTAATGGAACAATAATACAAAGTTGACAAAATTACCATATAAAAACTGTTTAAACAAACAATTAACATAAGTTTGAAAATAACTATTATGTTTGTGAAAGTTTAATAAAAATATTTTGGAAAGTAAAAAATTAGGGATTTGATATGAACACACCTTTCATGAATTAATTCACCAGGTTAATAATATTATTATTTATAGCCTTGCCGAACAAAAGTCTATGGTTTAAATATGTTATTACTATTATTATTTTTGTAGTCACTACCCACATTCTTAACTCCCACGTTTCATTAAGTTTCTATTAACTTTGTTAGCTTATATATAGTAGCTTGTTTTTTTTTTAACCAAAGCCGGTCACCTATATATTATCCCAACAACTATATAGACACGAAAATGAAATACGTACTGCCAAAAAATTTCAACGTGTGCAAGTGCACAACCCTGTCATCGTCATCGGCTTCGGCTGTCAACAATAAGGTGGGAGGATATTGACGAGAGCGATCATTAGATTGCTCCCATGGTCTCCTAACATTATGCATTGGTTACATTGCTCACTTGATTAACCATCAAAACTCTTCCTCCTTTATCACCACTAATGAAGAATATATCCATTTCACACCCATTCAACCCTACAGTAAACACACCTTTACCCTCATTCTAAGAAATTATAACCACTATTAAACACATATTAATTATAATAACTCATCAACTTATATTCCTACATACATATTCAAAAAAATGAAACCCGCACTGCATTTACTCACAACTTAATATCTATATTTATACATGCATTCAATGACAACTTCATATTCACCAACACCCCCTACATAGTCCCACTCCTCATAACCAAACTTCTCACGCTTGATGTCCATGCATGACCTACGACAAAAGTGTAAATAATTAATGCAGCATTTAGATGTGAGTTTAGAAAGAAGTTACGTGAAAATTGGAAATCAAAAGAAACCATACCATAATAAGAATTAAATGACCACAGTTATTTTCATACACAATTTAGGTTGTTAGTACGCATTATACGTCACTGAAAGTTGTTTATCTGTATCTATATCTATACTTATATATAAAGGAGGAGTGATGGGCACAAAAGTAATTTCATAATTGCATGGCAAGGGTAAAACAGACATTTCATAATTGGGCAAGAAAAGTAATTTCCAATCACCTCGATACGTTTTTAAAGCGTTTGGTACAAGTTGACGAAGCTTCACAATTGGTAAGAAGAAAGCAAAAGGTTTATATGTATATTTATTAGATAGTTAACATTCATTATTTCTTTACAACTTAATTGAAGGTTATAACATGCCTTTAATATTTTGATGCATTTATCATTCTACTAGGGATTCAATCGGTCATGAAAATTTAATCTTTAATGATTTGAATCGACCATGTTGTTTAAGTTTTGCACTAGCCCTCTGCTATAAGTATGGAGTCGCAAAACAAAAACCAGGTATGTATTCATCTTCTCCGGTTTTCTTTAGGCTCAATTGATTATAGAGTTTCATTTAATTTCATGTGCATGCTTTCAAACCAATCCAATTTGGGTTTGGATTTTTGCATTGATTTCAATATCTCTGGTATTGCTCAGATTAGATTTGACTGGTACTTCACAACGTCATAATGTTGAAATGCTACAGTTTGATCCATTTTATGTAACGAGTTATGTTGTGGATGATGTGTAGCTTGAAGAAAGTGTATTTGGTCAAATTTTAGAACAAGTAAAAATTTCAGGCTAGGAAGGCGCCTTAAATTTCAGTATGCTGCTCTTTCTTTATTCAAATTGATGAAACCCGAATACATCGATTGTGTTCAACTAATTGAGATTTAAATTTTGTGTTTTGATTTATGTTGCCACTGTCCAAGTCTCACATGCACTTGTTAATGGAGGAGTGAGTAATATTAAATGTATTTAAATGTGTAATGCATGTGATATGAATTACTTTGATGTTTCTTTTGGGTTAGTTGATAAAACTTGGTTATTGTGCAGGGTAATTTCATGGTGATTTCGCCCTCTCAGATTCAATTATATGTATGTATTTTAATGCATTTCCTATAATGATAAAAACTATCTCATCGTTGATGTTCATATGACGTATTTTTTGATTATATATTTTTGTTTTGCATATTTAAAGCTGCATGAAAGGCCAAGCAAGTTACACATCAAGTGAAGATGTTGCAGTTAGATTCCTTCCCAACAAATAACATTGTGTGTTTCTTTTTTTGGTTAAACCAGCCTATAATATTATGCTTAGCATTGTATAAGTTTTCATGTATGCTTTTACACAGGTTCGAGTATGTTCCTGTAAACATAACTTTTTTATGGCCCAGTGATTAGCTGCGTCTGGCACATGTATAGTCCGCGTGTTGAATTCAGCTGACCATTTTGTTTATGTGTTGGTTTTTTTAGCTTCTCGTTGTTCGTGTTGGTATTTCTCTAAACCAAACAGGTTTGTCATAATAGGTTAAAAGAAAAGTAAATTTGGTTCAAAACGGGTTCGTTAAAAAGCATCAATTTTGGTTTAGGGTCAAAACGGATTATATGAAAATTGAGTTTGGGTCAAACGGTATCAATTTTAGTTTGATTCAAAACTGGTTAAAAGCAAACTGAGATCAGGTCAAAACGTTGTTTATAATATGAATTCCGGTTTAGATAAAACGTGTTATAAGAAAAATGAGTTATGGTCAAAACGGGTTATTAAAAAATATCAATTTGGTTTGGGTTAAACACATGTTTTGAATAGGATAAAGCGGGCTGGTCTGGTTGGGCATGGTAACAGGTTGAACTGGTTCAACTCAGAATGGGTTATAAGAAAAGTGAATCTGGTTCAAAACGGGTTGCTTAAAAAAAGTATCATTTTGATTTTGGTTGAAACATATTATAAGTCAGATAAGTTTCGGTTAAAATGGTATCACTTTTGTTTCAGGTCTGAACTGGTTAACATAAAAATAAGTTCAGTCAAAACGGGATTTAAAAAAAAATTATCAAATTTTGTTCAGGTCAAAACCTGTTATAAGCAAAATGAGTTCGAGTTAAACCCTGCTATTTAAAAAAACATCGATTTTGGTTCGGGTTAGAAAAGGTTTTAAGTTGGATAAAATAGGCTGGTTGGGCATGGTCGTGCCCGGCAACAGGTCAACAGGTTTAGGTAAGAACAGGTGATAAGAAAAGTGAACATGGTTCAAAACGGGTTGGTTAAAAAAAGAATGGTTTAGGCAAGAACGATGACTTTGGGTCAAAATGGTATCAATTTTGGTTCTGGTCTGAACTGGTTAAAGGAAAATTGAGTTCGGGTCCCAACGGGTTTTTATTTTATATATAATGGTTTAATAGTATATATCTACATAATATTAATAATTATTCTTATAGATACATTATGTTAAAAATAACTAAATGATAAGCGGGCCGAATTCGTGTTTTTTGTAACTTAAAGAAGCTTGTGGTGAACATAAGCCTACAAATAAACCTATTTAATAAGCGAACCCAATAATTACTTATCAAGCTTAAGTAAACTCACTAGCCTAAATGAGCACAATATTTAAATAATTTTTATTTAATGTTTAATATCTTTATATATAAATTATGCTAAATAAACTAAATGATAAACAAGCCGAATATGAGCTTTTGTAAGTTAAACGAGCTTGGGCTTAACTTGGCTCCTTTAATATACCATTTGTATGGCCTTTTGATTTAAAGAATTTGACTTCCTCTCATCATAGTCAAAGTCAAACTAATATATTTAATGCCCTTTTATTTACCGCACCGCTAAAATTTGATGAGTTCAAAATTGTAATTGTAACTGTAACTTTTGTTTATTCAAATTGTGCTTTTGAATGTGTTTATGTGAAATTTGTTTACTTGGCATTGTAATTGTTCATACTGATGGTAGAGAGTTATGAGAATGCATTGCTCGCCTCGAGCAATCATTAGGAATATTTATGGAAATTGGGTGGCTTGACATGTCAGCAAGGAACTGCAAGGTACAATTATGTCTCTCTTTGTTTGGACTACAAGATTAGTTAAGACTATTAAAATTGAATCAATTGAGATTTATGAAGATATAGCGAGACAAGGACTTATTACTAGATATTATTTTATTAATTGTGGGGTTATTAGGGCATCTTATTCTTAATATGCGTGTTTCTACAGGATTGGGATCCAACTTTTGTTGTATCACGTGAATACCGATTGTTGATGGTATGTTTTGTTAACGGGTGAAAATATTTTGTTAATTTTAATCAAATGACTCGTTTCAGTCTACACTTATTTTTGTTGGAACTTGTTTGGACTGAATTCATTAATGACAGTCTTTGGCTTCTTCAGTTGATGAGGAAGATGTTGAAAAGTTTTTTTGATGCAGTCAAAGAATTTGATAGTGTAACTAAGCTGGTAAGTTTTCAACTTCTATCAGTTAATCTTTTTCTTACCTTGACTTTGACTTTACGAGGGTGTGTGATATTTGGTGACACGGAATACATAGAACACCGCCCTTTTGTTGCGAGTGGAAGAAAGCTTAAGGCTAAAGAGTTGGTGGAAGATAATAACTCTTGGTGTGTTGTTGCTCAGTAGTTATGTGAGAAATTTCACTGTAATTAACTATGTGGTTCGGCTCATGAATTTAGGTCACTTTTATTGGATCGTCGTTGTTACTATAATTTATGTCAGTATAAATTCTAGCGGTCAGCACTGGCTTTGGCCCGTCCTCATTGCATTTGTAAGGTACTTTTTAGTACAAAGCTAATTAATATATTATTGATTATTATTTATTAGGAAATTTACATCTATGCAGGATTCATGTAGGTAATGTTTGCGAAATTCCGTTAATTATAAGGTGTAGCAAATAATGGCCCCAGGAAATGCGTAGCAAGTAATTTGTGTTTTTTTTATTTTTCTTATCATTTTTCTAATAATGATGTTAAAATTCATCTAATTTAGCAACATTATAATTTTATTTTTATTATAAAAATCTAACGAGTTCTTCAAGCATTACCACACATCGTGAAGTACGCGGTGTAAAAATCTTTGATAGCATTTAACCAAAAGGTGACAAAATCCCCATTGTGTCTAAAATTGCAGCAACTTGAAATGAGAGGGCGCGATTTTAGTGAAAACAACTCTTGCGACTTTTGTGCTTAATGTACCTTCTATAATGTATTTGTGGATTAAAGATTATCGAGCCAGTGTAAACTGTAGTGAAGTATTGGAAATAGCCCCTCCGTTTTGGACTATGGATTTGATTTGTTCTGAAGGAACCGAGGTTGCACCCGAGAATCCCAATCAACTGCAACCGTCGTCTTTGCTTGCATATTTTTCACTTGGGGGGGGGCAACGAAACGATTTCCCATAAACGATTCTTCATCTAAATCTGCCGCCTGTGAACTCCTGTGAATGTGAACCCTCATTCTCAAGTAACTATCTTTCTTTGTTATTTTCATTTGTTTGATTTGATAAAAGTTTGAGACATTGTTGGAATGGTAAAACTGACCGCAATGCACAAGAAGAACAGGAAACCTAATATCACCAATTCATACATAAACACTCCTTCAAGCACGGGTAAGCATAAGTCTAACACAAGCCCATAAGATGACAGAGACTGACAAGACAGACGAGCCGTCAGACCGCACATGCGATACGTGCTCCTGTCACTCAAGTTGAATTTATTTGATAAACTAAATACTTCTTTGGTTTTCATGTTGTTGGAAGAACGTAACCATTAAAGCCTCCATCGCCTGCATTTGACCTTTGTTTTACCCATCTGGGTATTTTAGATCTCTGTTTGCACATACGGTCTGCTTTCATCGACTAATTAGTAACTCTATTTACATGGTCGGATTTTATTAAATTAATTATTGCATACTAATGGATCTTGTGCTTTTACATCTACAAAAAACATCTATACAAATTCCAAATTGTCGGTAACAGTGTACCGTGTTAAACTAATACGACCCCTTTAATTTTTTATTTTTTTTTACCAATTAACTAAGGTGCTGTTTGTTTTGAAGACAAAATATGTCTGCAATCTGATTTCATCTGATTTAATGTCTGCAACTAAAGATGTGGTCTGAAGGTCTGCAATCTGAAAATATAATATTGTTTGTTTTATAAACTGGAAATCGTCTGCATAAGTTGAAAATTAGTTACCTATCATATATATTACAGTAGATAAAGTCATTTAACGTTTGTAGGCTGCTAAAATAGTTGGTAGTGGTGTACGAACTATGGAAGTGGGTGGTGGTAGACGATTGTGGTAGGCGGTGAACGGTGGGTGGTGGTGATGGACGGTTATGGTAGTGGACGGTGATGGTGGCCGACAATGGGTGGTGGTGGCGATGCACGATGGTGGTGGGTGGTGGACTATGGTGGTGGTCGATGGTTGTTGCGGGTGGTGGATGGTGGTGGCGGCGGACGGTGGGTGGTGGTGGTGGCGGGTGGTGGGGGATAGTGGTGGTGGGTGGTGGTAGTGGATGGTAGTTGTGGCCGATGGGGGTGGTGGTGGTGATGGGTGGTTAACGGTGGTGAGTGGTTGACGGTGGTGGTGGCAGACGGTGGGTGGTGGTGGTGGTGGTGGGTGGTGGTGGTGAGTGGTGGTGGCGGCGGACGGTGGATGGTGGTGGTGGTGGCGAACGGTGGGTGGTGGTGGTGTTGGACATTAGGTGTTGGTACTTGGTATGATGTTAAGAAGTGTGAAGATGTGTGAAGATGGTGAAAAAAGCTTATTTTTTAAGACAATAAAAGTAGTTTTCAGATCTTTTTTTTAACAAACAGTCTTCAAGAGCTTATGTCTGCGCGCCCGCAGACATAGGCTCCTTGCAGACCTTATAAGCAAAAACAAACACAACCTAAGTAATACCTTGTAGTTAATTCTCATTGAAAGTTGTTATTGTGAATTGTTTCATTAGTTTATTAGTAACCTATTTTAAAAAGAAAACACATACTACCCCGAAGCGGTACAATAATGAACCAACCCCCTATCTACTAAATGCCCATGAGCCACGCTCCCCCGCCGCAATGCCATGCTCTTAAGTTGAGTGAAGCCGAAATTAAAAATAGAAAATAGAGAAATAAGAAAATCATTTATAATTTTTCAGCTATCAAACATAATAATATACCAAGAATCAACATTTCAAGCAAATATATGAATCATCAACTAATAAGTTTAATTAATTTAAAAAGAGGTAGTAAGTGTGAAACGCTAAAAATGGTTCCTTTACGTAGCTGTGTACATCAAACCTGGGAAGCGAGTAACATCAAATAGCAGGTGCTACAACAATTTCCAAGTACACAACACCTACATCGCCGTCAAGTGAGTTGACGATGTGGAAGTATTGAAGGGGCCTCATATCAATAGAGATTTCATAAAGGCCCGTGAGTTACTCATGACAAACCACTTCCCATTTGTCATGTAGTGTGTAATTGAGCACCATTAACGCATTGGTATAAGATTGGTGAAGACATTGATCCAAATGAATCCCATGGCCTTTATAACACCATCGCATACACTTGGGATTATGCAATGGCCGCTCAAATTACTACATATTAAACATGCAACGGGTTTCATTACAAGATATATTTATCCAATACAAACAAAATATGGACACAAATACCCTTCAACACAAAAAGGAAATATGTAAGAACGACTTCCATGCGGTTCAACTGAACTCTATCTCAACATGCGTTGTACTTCGTCGTTTTGGAGGCTTAGTTAATATAAAGAGATAGTCTTCCCCCTTGTTCTATCAAAATCAATTTTTAGGATCCATTTGAGAAACATTGACAACTCCGAGCACATGCTACTAACTCATGGAAGCCGAAACATATCATGCAACCTATGGTCTTTATCCTAAGATAAGTGGATCCTCATGTTCACAGCCCCTGCAATTCCATCAATATCCTTGCAATTGTGGATCCTCATTACCCATTACGTTACAAACGGAACACTATTTGCTATGGCTGACACAACAAAACTATATGAAATTGCGGTAGTCACCAAACCATTGGGGCGTGCCTACCACATGAATTGTTTTACCAGCAAAAGGAGGGCAGTCTTCACTAAGACCGTTGTCTCACTCGCTATTTTAGTCTTTCAATCTCGTATGGTTTTCTTCATTCCCATCACATTCCTACTTGTCAGTTTGCAATGCCCCAAATAAAGTTTTTTGTTTTTGCAATTCAAGTGCCAATCACTTTATAACACCATTACCCAATATATATCCGTACGTCAATATGCATATGCACAATCAAATCACGTATGCCCACTACTTTACCTTTTTCTACATTCGTTGACCGGAAAATTTGTGGCTTTAATTTGAGCATTTCTTTCATCTCCTGACTAAACTTTAACTCTAACTACTCACCAATTAACACACATTCAATACTTTATGTTGATTAAAAATCACAAAACCCACAAGCCTAATTTATTAACAAATATTTCACAAAACACGATATATCCAATATATATGCAGGCGTTAATATTTTACTAAGCACCCCCGCACGAAAATCATCCAACAAACATATACACATGGGGCAACACAGTCGCACGGATAACTCATTACACACCACACCAAACACTGCAAACCAACACGAGGGGTTAATCTGCTCGAACCCACGGCAACCACTTTTGCTAGTAATAATAATAGGACAGAATTACAAATTTTGTCATTTAAAAAAAGCCAAATTACGGTTCGTGTCCTTTTTTTAGTTTCTTTGCAGGCGGTGTCCTTTAAACATTATTTTCCTACACGTTATGTCCTTTACGCTAACTGGGTTGAAAAAACTCAGTTAAATACCCTCACGTGAGGCCCATGCGAGGGCATTTTTGTCTTTTCGTATATATCCTATTATTTATTAATAACTTCTCATGGGCCCAGCCTCTTCCTTCAAAACCAATTTCATCCTCACTTGTTCCCACATCTTTCACTCTCTCTCCGGCAATGGAACCGCCATGGACCGCCGATGACATCTTCGACGAACTCCAAAGCATCAGCTTCAACTCCACCACCACCACCGACATCAACCGCAACACTAGCTCTAACTCCGAAACCACCTGGACAACAACCACTTCCAAACACTCCATTCATTCCAGATTTAAACCCGGTTCTAGTTTATCATTTAGAGATCTCCGGTGAAAGACGGCGGTTTTTTACAGTGGTTTTTGCCGGCGGTTTATCATATACAGATCCCCGATCGTCGCTCTATTATGAGTATTAATAGTTCTTGTGATATGCCGACGGTTTTTGGGGCGAAAGTTATGGATAAGAGAGAGTTTGCGAGCCGGTGAAAGACGTTGAAGGTGGCGAGTGGCGGCTAATTAAACCCAAATCAAGAACACCTAGAAACCCTAATTTCCAAATTGACGGCTAATTCGTCCTCAACGGAGGTCAAACTTGATTCAATTGATCAGCTTGTGGGTTATCGAAGCGGGATTTTGAGCTTCGTAAACGATTGACGAAGTCTGGTGCTGTTACGGCGGTTTTGAAATGTGTAAAGATTGGTGCTTTACAAGAGAAAGCTTTGAAATTGCTGTTGAATTTGAGTTTGGATGATGATAATAAAGTTGGGTTTTGGAGGGGAGGTTGGTGGGCGGTGATGGTGGTTGCTGGAGGTTGAAAGGTGGTGTGATGATGGGTGTTGATGGTGAGTTTGGTGGTGGTGGATGAGTTCTGGAAGAAAGAGATATTGTTATATAAACTTTTTGAATGTATAGACGAAAAGACAAAAATGCCCTCATATGCGCCTCACGTGAGGGTATTTGACTGAGTTTTTCTAACCCAGTTAGCGTAAAGGACATAACGTGTAGGAAAAAATGTTTAAATGACACCGCCTGCAAGAAACTAAAAAAAGAACACTAACCGAAATTTAGCTTTTTTAAAGTACAAAATTTGTAATTCTGTCTAATAATAATAACAATAATAATAATAATAATAATAATAATAATAAATAAAGGCCAACTAACAAATATATATAGTCGGAAGCTAAACAAAAGCAGACTCTTATCTTTCGTAATAGAATAAATGTGTTATTTTATTTTACTCTTTTCAAACCACACTATGTAAGTAAGATTTTACTAGATGCGTTTGTTTATTTGTTTAAGTAATAAAAAGTGTGTGCTTGTGTGTATACACACGTAAGGATAATACTAAATGGGCCGATCGAGCCACGCTTAAACTTATAAAGCACCCACAAGCAACGCTCGAGCTTTTTCTTAAAACAAGTTAAATGCTTGACTCATTTTCTTTGATTATCATGCAGTTTGTATTTTGTCACATGGAGAAACTGTTTTTAAGTGTTATGATATACTTACTATCCTTTATTATTTCCTTTATTATTTACCTTGTTAATATTATTGAATCTATACACCTCCACTTTTAAATTAGTGACAAATTTTTTTCTACATTAGCCAATTACTCACTAGGGTATGTTAGCCAACCCATTCTAATGTGTTAAAAATCAACTAGTACAAATAGTTATTATAAACGATGTTATTAATAACTATCGTATAGCTGAAGTTGTTTACTTTTTCAATAGTTAGGTTAAAGTATTCAAGCTAATCGAAACACACCAAACCCTCGACTAAATGTTATCGAAAAACACCGAATTCATTTAATAAGTTTAGTTTGTTAAAGATTTGTCACTATCCAGAGCAATTATCAAGATTTATAATCTTTGTATCAAACCAAACTACATGTAAATAAAGAAGAAAATGAAATGACCAAAAATAACGAACCACCAATAACAAGTGAACAATTTCTGGAACTTGAGTTCGTCTCAAAAGTCAAAACAATACAGCAATATCAACCTTAAACTTCAAGAAATTAAATTCCCACAAATGACATCATCTCCAACCATAACCCTCAAAACTTACGCTTTGTGAAGAAACACAATTCCATCCCTCAAGGTCTAACACATTAGTCTGAGAGTAATGGTTAAGTATTCTACACGATGGGTTATAAAACCTTTTTGGCGCAGACAAGTGTATCCTGCAAAATAGAACACCGTGAGCTCCTTACGAGGAATGGGGGGGGGGATTCTCTCATAACCACCCTCCGGCGTGAAAATCAGTATTTGATAATACGAGAGGGTATAATTTGATAGTGATAGTGAGAGTGAGTATATCCCTTACCATTTGGAGGTTTACTGGTATTTATAGCCGGAGGAGAGAGAGTGTGACCAACTACGTTGTCAGGTTTTCCACCAATAATATTCCCCACTCGTGCGGTCGTGGTGGTTGGTGGAAGTTGGTGGGCATCATGGCCTTTTGACAAGGATTTGTTTGTACTATTTGTACCATCCTTTATGTGTTGTCCAATCCCCATTGGTTTGGTGTTTATCCCTATGTGGGTTACCATCTTTTTGTCCCATGCTGGTGGGACCTTTGCATTACCATTCCCGAGGTGTCAGGAAAAGCTATATTGGACTCCACTCTTCGCGCCATGCACTACACCTTGTGTTAGTGGCTTCCTGGCGCCTAGTGTTCCGCCCGGCGTATGCAATTAGTGTCATACTTAGCCAAATGGTGGGTTTTATACCCTACCTCTACAAGTCCCCCAAGTCCATAGTCGCCCTTCCTTTTAGAAGTGGGGGCTGTGGACTTATCTTGGGCTTTTGGCTTTCACCTTATTTCCTTGTTGGTTTGGTTTATTTTCGTGGGTATTTCCACATATTGGACGGGTGACTTCATTAGTCGTAAACGTTGGTTGACGGTTGATTCATGTTGGGTCATCCCGTTTGGTAGTCTACATTGGCGGGTGATTTATACTTAAATCATTCCGTGATGTCGCCTATTTCTGCGGGTGATTTATCTTAAATCATCCCATTTTGGCGCCTGCTTTGGCGGGTTATTTATCTTAAATCATTCATTGATGGCGCCTATTTTGGCGGGTGATTTATTTTTAAATCATTCCATGATGGCGCCTATTTTGGCGAGTGATTTCTTAAATCATTCTATGATTGCGCCTATTTTGGCGGGTGATTTATCTTTAAATCATTCCATGATGTCGCCTATTTTGGCGAGTGATTTCTTAAATCATTTCATGATTGCGCCTATTTTGGCGAGTGATTTATCTTTAAATCATTCCATGATGTCGCCTATTTTGGCGAGTGATTTCTTAAATCATTCCATGATTGCGCCTATTTAGGCGGGTGATTTATTTTTAAATCATTCCATGATGTCGCCTGTTTTGGCGAGTGATTTCTTAAATCATTCCTTGATTGCGCCTATTTTGGCGGGTGATTTATATTTAATCATCCCATGATTGCGCCTGTTTTGGCGGGTGATTTATATTTAATCATCCCATGATTGCGCCTGTTTTGGCGGGTGATTTCTTAAATCATTCTATGATTGCGCCTATTTTGGCTGGTGATTTATATTTAATCATCCCATGATTGCGCCTGTTTTGGCGTAACCTTTTCTGCCAACACTTATCGTTTTTGTTTCCCTTTATGTGGATGACGTGTAGTTTGGCGTTGGTGAGTGAATTAAATGCAATTCAGTGAAACGACTGCTGGGCGTGACAGTTTGACGACGGTTGCTCTGCCCTGCAGACTTTCTACCTGTGTCAGGCGAGTGGGCGAGAATCCCGGTGACGCGCCCAGCTGTAGTGCATACCCTCTGTCACGTTATGAGTGGAAGAGTGTACTCTTCTACGTCTCCGCTCGTGTGGTGCCACACCCCATGTTTTTCGCGGATGTGAAAGAGCTTCCTGAGCCGAAAGTGGTTCCTTATTCCGGTTCAGACTGGTTCACCACTTTGCAGGCTAGCCTGTCTCCGCTCCGTCATTATTCGGAGCACGCGTTGGTGTTATTCGGCATGAGTCGTATCTGGGATGATGCGGCTTTCGTATCGGTCATTCTTAATGGCGATCAAGGTTAGTATTTATTATTGTTATTATAATTTTTTTTTTTTGATATCGTAACTTGTTTTTCTTCAGAGGTGGATGACCGCATGCTCCTCCTGCAACCTGCGGCTAAGGGCGTTAAGATGTTGGGGCGAAGGGAGTTAGGTCCCCGTGAAGATCCGATCCTTACTCGGACCGCTCGAAACTTTGTGTTTCCTCTTCCTATGGGGCGATCACCTGCCTCGCAGCCGCTGCCACCTCCTAGCTCTGTTACCCTTCAGAGTGGTAAGTTCTTCAACTGTTTCCACCGTTTTCTTTGTTTATTTTACTAACGTTTCATTCTCCTTTCAGGCAGACGATCTAACGTTGTGCGCCTTCCTAAGTGCAGTGGTAGGGGCGCACAAACCAGTGGTGGGGAAACGGTTGCGTTTCCGATAGACGCCGCCGCAAGGGACGCCGTGGATGATGATGACGATGTCGTCGAGGTCTCTGCCATTCCCTTTGGGGTTCCGGTGTCGTCGCCGGTTTCATTGCTTGAAGCACTCGGTGTGAGTGCCAGTGTAGCGTCTTCCCCAACCACCTCCGCCCAGGTTTCTGTTGGCTTCTCCTCGCCGACAGATTCACAGGCTGTGGTTGTTGTTTCTGCGCTAACCACATCGGTTGCCACTCTTATTTTGGTGGCTACTGATGTGTTTTCTGCAGCTGCACCTTCTGGAACCATTGTGGATACGAGTTTCATATCTACCGGTCCATCTTCTTCCTCTTCCTCCTTAGCGGGTGGGGCATTCACTGTTCCACACCATTTGGGTCCCACCCCTGTGATAAATGAGGATGATGAAGAAGTCTTCTGCGCCGTCAAGAAACCTCGTCTTGGCGGTTTTGTCAAGCGTGGTCTTGTTAAATCGTCAGGTATATGTTTTTCTACTCTTTCTTTTGATCAAACTTAGACCTTCTCTGAAATTATTTGTTTATTTCAGGTTTGATGGCGATTTCTTCATCGACTGTTTCTCCTGCAACTTCTGACGTTACATCTTCTCTTGCGTCTCTTTTTTCCAGTTTGCCGATGATGACAAGTGTTGGCAGCTTGTCGGAGGCTGGGCCAACTGTACAGATGCTGAGTTTGCCAATGATGGCGGGTGTGGTTGGCCCGTCTGAGGCCGAGACCATTGTGACGACTGTTCGTGCTTCAACTGGGTCAATTCCAGTTGTCTCGCTGCCGGCGTCGTCTGTGCAACCAATGAAGGCGATTGTGGACGAATCGCCTAAGGTTAGTCTTGAATCAGCAGGTCTCTCTGTCGCTGATTTTTTGAAAGCAAGACAGTCGTCACCGGATAAGACTTTAATTCTTGATGGTGATGAGGCTGTGTCGTTGCCTCCTTTTCTCCTTGGTGCGACGGTGCAGGGTAAATTTTTCGAAATCCCAGGCAGTAGCAGCGGCGGGTTCAGCGGATGTTTGAGTGGGGGTGTACTGGATGTGGATATGGACCCCCGCGACTCCATGGAGGCGAGCCAAGTTTTCCGCCCCCTCTGGAAGGTTAATTGTGGGGCCTATTTTGAGGATCCCGCTACCTGTTCCAAGTTTTTGGAGAATGTCGTTTCTCCCGGTGAGCGCATTGCTCGTAAGATCCAGCCCCGAGGCACTTTGTACTCCGATGCTGCTTTTCACCAAGTCCAGGCCTTCTCTTGTTTTGCGGAGTTGCTGCGCGAAAACCGTGCCCTTCATGAGGACAAAATCGATGCCGGTGTTCGAATGAGAAAGATGGAGCAGTTGGTGAAAGACGCCGAGCCCGGCGCCTGGAAAGCGGGTAAAGAATCGGCTGATCATCGTCACGCTTTAAGCGATGTTGAAGCGAAATTGGCTAAGGCTGAGGCAGACCTGGCGGAGTCTGCCCGCGACCGCGCTGCCCGCTATAAGGAGTTTGAGGCTGCGTGCAAGAAGTCAAACGCTGATCTTGCGGACGCACGCAGCCGCGCTGTTGCTGCCAAGGAAGCTTCCGCTCGACTCGAGAGTGAAAACGCTGACCTTCGCAAGCGTATTGAAGAGTTGGAGACGGAAGCCGCGGTGAGGAAAGCGGATGCTGGTAAGTTGGCTGATACGCTGGCTTCTAATGAGGAGGCCATTAAGGTATTGACCTCTGAGCTTACTGCCACCGTTGCCGACCGCGATTGGTTGCTGAAGCATGCTATTTGCAAGGTATTATCTTCTTTCGTTGCTCTTCCCCCCTTATTATATATATATATATATTTACTCTGATGATGTTTTCCTTTGTTTAGGTTGCTCAACGCATCATTAGTGATGATGATTTAACGCGCTGCGTTGGAGGCCTTGTCAATGCTTCTCAACAGCTTGGTCATAAGGCTGGTTTTCATGATGGTATTGCGCATTTGCGGAACAACCTTCCACTTGAGGCCTATGCCCTTCACGCCATTGACGTGGAAAAGGAGTATGCTGCTGCTGAGACGGACTATGATTCCCTCACGTTTCCTATTCTTTCTGAAGTTGCTCAGTATGCCAAGGAAGAGAATGGCGTGCATCTGTTGAGGAATTTGCTTGAGCCTTCGCAGGCTGGTCCTTCCACCGCTCCTGCTGGTGATCAAGAGGATATTTCGGTCGTTGACTCTGGAAGGAGTGTCAACGATGTAGATTAGGCTTTTTCTTTTGTGTTCTTTTGTTGTATTTCTCCCTTTTTTTGTGTGTGTGGGCGTAAGCGCTCGCTTGTAAATTTTTGCTTATAAATGAGAAGGTTTGTTTTGTGAAATGCGGAGTATCGTTTCCATTCATATTTGACCCTTGACCTGTTTTTACAATTGGAATCGATTTACATATAACATCTTCGTAATTGTGTTGCGTTTCATGTTCTAGGAATCGCTGAGCCATCGAGGTGCATCAAAGTGTAGGCGCCTTTTCCCAATACTTCCTTGATCTGGTATGGGCCTTCCCAAGATGGCGCTAGCTTGCCTTGCGGTTGTGCTCTTGATGCCTCGTTGTTGCGAAGGATGTAATCTCCGATGTTGAACTCACATATTTTCACTTTAGCGTTGTAATACTTTTGTAGCTGGCGTTTGTAATTTTGTTCTCTTACTGCCGCCAACTCTCGACGCTCTTCAAGAAGCATTAGGTCTAACTTCGTTTCTGCGTCGTTGTCTTTCGGTATTGTGATTCTTGGCGATGGGACGCCAACTTCGGCGGGGATCATTGCTTCGGTACCATAAGTTAGGCTGAACAGCGTTTCCGCGTTGCTTGTGTTTTTGTGTGTTCTTATGGCCCATAGTACGTGAGGTAACTGATCGACCCATCCGGATTTGTGGTTTGTTAATCTTTTCTTGATTCCGCCAATGATTGTTCTGTTGGCGCGTTCTACTTCGCCATTCCCTTGTGGATGAGCAACAGAAGTGAATGTCTGCATGACATTGAGCTCTTTCAACCATTTTTGGATATGTTGGTCAGCGAATTGTGTTCCGTTGTCACTGACTAAGCTCATGGGTAATCCAAACCGACAAATTATAAACTCCCAGATAAATTTCTTGATGCTCGTTGCGTTGATTGTTGCCACCGGCTTTGCTTCGACCCACTTTGTGAAGTAATCGATCGCAACGATCAAAAATTTTACGCGGCCTGGCGCCTCTGGAAATGGTCCAGTTATATCAATTGCCCATTTCTGAAATGGCCAAGAAGCTGTTACTGGTATCATGGCGTTTTTCGGACGCAGGGTGTTTGGTGCATGGCGTTGACAAGCACTGCATTTTCTCAATTCTTTCTTGGCGTCAACATGTATGCCTGGCCAATAGTATCCCGTGTTCATGATTTTTGCCACCACCATTCTCGGACCTGCGTGTATGCCACATATTCCTTCATGGATTTCTCTGAGCAGATAATTTGCGTCTTGCGGGTCTACGCATCTGAGAAGTGGACCCAAGTATGATCGCCTATACAGGATATCTCCTTGGATTGTGTAATTCAACGCTTTATGGCGGATCTTCCGCGCATCTGCTTTCTTTTCTGGCAAGATACCTCTCGCGAGCTAGTTGATGATTGGTGTCATCCAACTGTTTTCTGTTTCTGAGCAGACGAGAATTTCTCTGTTCATTATTGAAGGTGTTGCCAGGACTTCGATACGGACATCTTTTGCAAGGTGTTCAAATCCAACGGATGCGAGTTTGCTTAGGGCGTCAGCTTGTTTGTTCTCGCTTCTATTGATGTGTTTCACCTTGCATGTGGCGAAAGTTTCCATTAGCGCCTTAGCTTGTGCCATGTATGATGCCATCTTGTTGTCCTTCGCGTCGTATGATCCTTCAATTTGGTTTGCCACTAACATGGAATCCACATGTGCTTCCAAATGGCGGGCCCCTAGTTTTTTAGCGATTCTCAACCCTGCCAACAATGCTTCGTACTCCATCTCATTGTTTGTGCTTTTGAATTCTAGGCGTAATGCGTACGTAAAATGTTGCCCTTCTGGGTTGGTTATTTTTAAGCTTGCTCCCGCGCCTTCGTCGTTGGAGGCTCCGTCTGTGAACATCTTCCAGACTTCGTCTTGCTTTTGATCCACGGGGGCTTCGATTTCTTTTTTACATTCTTCTTCTTTTTCTTGAGGGATTTCTGCGATGAAATCAGCCAAAACCTGGCATTTTATTGCTGGCCTTGGTTTGAACTCAATGGCATATTCTCCCAATTCTATCGCCCATTTAGAGAGCCCCCCAGATAATTCTGGCTTGCTCAGTACATTTTGCAATCGAAAGTTGGTGAGAACATGTATTGGGTGGCCTTGAAAGTATCTTCTTAAACGTCGCGCTGTCTGGACCAAGGATAAGACTAATTTTTCCAAGGTGGAGTATCTTGTTTCTGCATCTGCCATAGTTCGGCTTATGTAATAAATGGGCGTTTGAATGCCATTCCTTTCCACCATTAAGACTGTGCTGATTGTTTTTTCTGATGCTGCTAAGTATACTACTAATGGTTCTCCAGCTTTGGGCGCTGTGAGCGTTGGCAGCACTTCCAGGTGTGACTTGATTTCTTGGAACGCTTTTTCCGCTTCTTCCGTCCATCGGAACTGAGACTTCTTGAGGCAATTTCTCAAGGTTGAGACGAACGGGAATGACTTTTCAGTATGACTAGACAAAAACCTATTCAATGCGACTAACCGGCCATTGAGTGTTTGCACTTGTTTAACTGATTTTGGCGACGGCATTTTTCGCACGGCCTCCAATTTTTCTGGATTGGCTTTGAAGCCACCATTTGTCACGATTACTCCTAGGAATTTTCCCTCTTCCATGCTGAAGAAACATTTTCCTGGGTTGAGCAATGCTTATTGACCTTAGAGTGTTGAAGGTTTCCTCTATATCTTTTAACATGGTTTCTTATGTCTTTCTTTTAATGACGAGATCGTCCATGTAAACTTCCAAATTCCTCCCAATTTGATGGTTAAACTCTTTTTCCATCAACCTTTGGTACGTAGACCCGGCATTCTTGAGGCCAAATGGCATCATTTTGTAACAATATGTTCCGTTGTTTGTTCTGAACGCTGTTTTGTCTTGGTCTTTTGTCGCCATGTGGATTTGATGGTACCCCTTGTAGGCATCTAAAAAGCACTTTAACTGAAAGGGTACCAGTGCATCAACTTTAAGGTCGATTTCTGGCAAAGGGTAGCAATCTTTCGGGCACACCTTATTCAGGTCCTTGAAATCGATACACATGCGCCATTGGCCACTCGCCTTGGGTACCATTACCGGGTTCGCTACCCAAGTTTGGTACTGAATTACTCTGATTATACCTGCATCGATCAGTTGCTGGACCTGCTCATCACAGGCTTTTGCCTGTTCTGGCCCCATCTTTCTTTGCTTTTGTACGACCGGGACGAACTTTGGGTTAACTTTTAACTCATGTTCTGCCTTGCTTCTTGGGACTCCCATCATATCTGCTGGCGTCCTGGCGAAGACATCGATGTTTTTGAGTAATAAGGTTTTGAGTGTCGCGCGTGCTTCTTCTGAGATGTTTGGGCCAATGGTTATGCTTTGCTCTGGGAATATCTTGTTGAGCACCCACTTTTTCGCTTCTTTGATCTTGTTTGTTTTTTGCACTTTTGGCGCTTTTCTTTCCGCCATGTTGCATTCTTTGTTGGCGTGGATCATCGCTATCCCGGTCGGGGTTGGTACTCCGACTATCCCATGTGATGTTGACGGGGTGGCGTTGAAGTCCCCAATGGCTTCTCTTCCCAAGATTATATCGTATTGTGGGTGAGAAGTTTCCATTACTAGGAAATCCACCTCTTCTGTTCGGGAGTGGAGCCCATCGCTTAGCTCGACTGGGAATGTCAGCTGTCCTAGCGGGTATGCGTACTCTGGTTGAATCCCGTGATTGGGGCGTTAACTGCTATTAACCGGCGTTTGTCTTCTTCGTCTACCAGGTCGAAACACTGGCGGTACATGATATTGGACGTTGCCCCTGTGTCGATAAAGAAACGTGGCGTTCTGTAATTTCCAAAAACGGCTGTAATTACTAAAGGTGCCCTTTTGTTCGCCCCTCCTCTGACTCTTGGAAAGATAACTTGTCCTTCCTTCCATGGCGCCCATTCTGTCCTCCTTTTCTTGTTCTGAACGTTGCTCATGATCATGTTACCGTGTAGGTCTTTGATATTCTTTTCTGGTCTTCCGCCATCTTTTGGAGGTGGGCGTCTGTACTTCCCTCGTATGTTTCTCACAAGGTGATCCAGTTTGCCATTTTTAACACATTCTTCGATCGCGTCCTTCAAGTTGATACACTGATTTGTCGTGTGGCCATGTTTCTCATGAAAGTCGCAATAACTTTTCATGTCTGTGCCCGGCCCCTGTTTAACTGGTGTCGGCTTCTTCAGTTGGATCCCTCCGTTGTACATTATATGGGCTGGGCTTCTTGTCAGCGGGGTCCATCTAGATCCGTTCGTTTGGGGCGTACTTGATTGACCTTTTTGTCTTGCTTTGGATGGATCGAATGTGGACTCTCTTTCGCTGTTCAACCTTGACCATACGGAGGACATTCTTTTGCCCTGGCGGGCCCTATTAATGTCGTTCCTGGCATCGTTCTACGCCAGTTCTTTTCCCAAAATTTTTTCCATTCGCGCGTATCTCTTGGCCGCGGTCATAACATCGTCCCATCTCTGCGGCATGCCATCTCTACCCGTAAGGTTCCGTATGAGGTCGTCGCATTTTACGTTTTGGCGAAAGGCTGCCCGTAGAAGTTCTTCGCTTACGCCACCGATGTCCAGGCCTTCTTGGTTGAATCTAGTGATGAAGTCTTCAAGAGTTCCATTATCTTTTCTGATGACGTTCAGAATATCTGCTGGGTCACTGATATGTCGCCGTTGCTGGCTAAACTGTTGAGTGAACTTTTTCCCAGCTTGTGATTTGATTATCCGGTAATCTTTCGAACCATGCTCTAGCGGCTCCTACTAGGGTTAGCGTGAAGATATGGCACCATAACGGCATGGTCCATCCTGATACTAACCCCGCCGCTGTGAAGGTTTGTAAGTGATCATCTGGATATGAGATACCATCATATTGACACACCGTTGGAGGGATTTTGGGATTTTCTGGTAGTTCAGCTTCGGCTATTCTTGCCACGAACTTTGATTTTCCCGCCGATGTTGTTGGTCGGTATGGTTTGGAAAAATCTACCGTTGCTTCTGGGTGGTACTTTACTAATTTTCTGGCCTTTGGTCCTTTCCAGCTCTCTTCATAGTCAGGGTCGTCTAGGCGTGAGTCTGCCTTTTGGTTTGACCTATGAGATTTCTCTCCTGCTTTGATGTTCTGCTTAGCAGGAGATGTTTTGGCGAATGGTGTTTTCTCCCGAGCCGGTGTTGAGTTTTCTTCAGATTCTTCTTCCTCGTTGCTACTAGAATCTGTATCAAACAGTGATCTAGGTTTTACAACGGACTTCATTTTTTCTTGTACTTTGTCTCTCAACTTTTGTTGCTCAGCCTCGAGCCATGCCATGATGTCTGGCGGCATAGCTGTTTTTGAACGCGCTTTTTCTTGCTTTTTATCTATCATTGTAGGGTGAACGGTGGAGGCGTTAAAGAAACCTTCGTTCGTATTTTCTACGTCCAGGTTTTCGATGTTTCCTTCGAGGTTGGTTTTTTGACCAACCTCCTTCGGTGTAGTCTTGCCACTCATCTGAGCCAAGAACGGAGTGAGTTACTGTTCTAGCTATATGCACGGATGGGCGCCAATGAAGAAACACAAATCCACCTCTCAAGGTCAAACACGTTAGTCCGAGGGTAATGGTTAAGTATTCTACACGATGGGTTATAAAACCTTCTTGGCGCAGACAAGTGTATCTTGCAAAATAGAACACCGTGAGCTCGTTACGAGGAATGGGGGGGATTCTCTTGTAACCACCCTCCGGCGTGAGAATCGGTATTTGATAATACGAGAGGGTATAATTTGATAGTGATAGTGAGAGTGAGTATATCCCTTACCATTTGGAGGTTTACTGGTATTTATAGCCGGAGGAGAGAGAGTGTGACCAATCACGTTGTCAGGTTTTCCACCAATCACGTTGTCGTGGTGGTTGGTGGAAGTTGGTGGGCATCATGGCCTTTTGACAAGGATTTGTTTGTACTATTTGTACCATCCTTTATGTGTTGTCCAATCCCAATTGGTTTGGTGTTTATCCCTATGTGGGTTACCATCTTTTTGTCCCATGCTGGTGGGACCTTTGCATTACCATTCCCGATGTGTCAGGAAAAGCTATATTGGACTCCACTCTTCGCGCCATGCACTACGCCTTGTGTTAGTGGCTTCCTGGCGCCTAGTGTTCCGCCCGGCGTATGCAATTAGTGTCATACTTAGCCAAATGGTGGGTTTTATACCCTACCTCTACACTTTGCAAACCAACAACAAAAATAACCCAGGATTTGACAATCATAGCCAAATCTTTACCAATTTAATCTAGAATTTCTGTCTAATTTCGTGATATTCCAAACACTCGGCATGCGAAAACCCCCAACATCAGCTAGCTATACAATACTGCAAAAGATCTAAACAACCAACAATACAACTATCGCCAAAACCAAAACCGAGATGTCACAAAGTTGACCCGGAGATGAATTTCCGGGTGGCCCCTCGGGTCAAAATGCAGGTGTGACCGTTCCACCAATGCTCACGTTTGTATTGTTTATAAAACCAATTTACATGTTAGCATTTAAATAAAAATGGGTGTTTCATTGTGAAACAAAAAAAAAAGGTTTTATACTAATTCCCTTCTGCTAGAGGCCCCCAACTTTCAATGTTTTTTTTTAACAAGCAACATAAAAAATATTTATTAACCTTTACACACCCAAAGCTAGCAAAAAACCGGTAACCTTTACACACCCAAAACTAGCAAGAAACCGGCAACACCACGGTTACAAACACCAAGCTTTTTTTGGTCAATGTATGTCACACCACCCAAAAAAAACCCATTACACCCTTACACCAAATTATATATATAGATAAATATCAAATGCGTGTGACAGAACTTTTTAGAATTCCACTGTTTTAGTATTTATGCTTTTAGTTTCATCATTGAACCAAGTTTGTTAGTGGTGGTATGTTGGTTGAAGTTTCTTTTGCTAACTTCTTTGTGGTTAACCTGCAAGTGTTCGAATCCTTGGCTTTGGTTGTTCATATGCACCACACTTTTAGCTTATTTATTGTTTTAATTATAATGGACTGTGACACGTTTTTGAAATCCTTGGCTTTGGTTGTTCATATGACCACTTTTTTAGCTTATTTATTGTTTTAATTTTAATGGATTGTGACACGTTTTTGAAATCATTGGCTTTGGTTGTTCATATGCATCACTTTTTTAGCTTATTTATTGTTTTAATTTTATTGGACTGTGACACGTTTTTGAAATCTAGATTTTTTTAGTATAATAATTTGAGATATTGAGCTTTAATTTAGTTTCGGTATCGTAACGAATTTAAACGGCAACTAAAAACGCAACGTCTCGTCGCCGCAACACCCATGTGGTTGTTTATTTAGTTTCGGTACCGTAACAAACCTAGCCAATAACGAAACTATTTTTATGTTTACTTCTGGTACGATAATGCACCTAATCGTTACCGACCGAATGTATGTCGATTGGCCACTGCAACGCCTTTTTTTTGGTATTTTTGTTTATGTTTTTAGTATGCCAATTTTTCAAAAATATTTTTTGCGTTTAGTTCTAGTGTTGTTGTTAACCTATAGATACTGAAGGAATTTTCGTCATAACGCCTGTAATTTGCCAACCGAATAAGCATCGTTTCACTTGTATTATTTTTTGTATCATAAGCTATGTGTTTGCTAATTTATTTTTCCATCAGATATCGACTGTATATGTGTCGCTTTCATCATAAGGTGTACGTGTGCTGACACTATTTTGGGCGTTCACATATAAATTTTTGATTTAGTGTGGGTATCATGACGAACTTAACCAATACCGACAGACTTTGCGTCAAGCCGCCGCCGCAACGCGACGGGTTTCAAATATAGTATAGACAAAAAGCAAATGTTGGTGCCACATAAGTTTTTTAAGGCAAATATTTTGGCCTTTTATGTAATTACTTTCAAAGATTCTACAATCTTTCTGTTTGGTTCAATGGCTTTTGGCTTTGGTCAACTATCTCAACTCTCTCTTGATCTTGTTTGCCCAAGTTCAAGTCTCTAATCCAAAGTAACAACTTAATTTTTTGTTAATTATCTCTTGTGTGTTGCATTATTAGTTTTTTTTTCATGTACATTTTATTTTTTAATTTTATTTTTTGGTTTAAGTATAATGAGATAATCTAACAAAAATATTTTTTAGGTTTGTTTCTTGTATGTGTAAAATGAACCTAATGGATATCAATCGAATTTGTATCAAATCGCCGCCGTAACGCCCGAGTTTTTGCTTCAAATACGTTAACTTTATGGAACTATTTTTTTGTTTTAGTTCCGAACCATAGAAAATATAGCCGATACTAACTAAATTCGCGTCGACTCATTGCTGCTACAACAACCATTTTTTATTGACTGAATAAACTTTGATTTAAATAAATTTTTTATTGTTATTTTTTGTATTATATGCTATATGAGTCACTACTATTATGAGTGTTTACTAATTTATGATTTGTGTTTAATGATTGTACCAGTACAAACCTACCTGATCACGATCGAATTTGTGCCCACGGCCGCAACGCAACGCGAAGAGTAGCCACCTAGTTACTATTATTATTATGAGGCTAACAGCAAATCGTGGGTCTTTATTTCACTGAATGGGGTTATCATGATCTCGTGGGATGATTAAGTAGTTGAGTCCCTCATTGAAGTCTTCTTTTACTCGTTGTGGTCATCCATGTTCGTTTGGGCTTCCATTTGTTTGTTTGAAAATGTATCGCTTCTGTTTTCACCGAACGGGGCTCGACGCGACTCATAGGCCTTTGTTTTCACTAAACAGGGCTATCATGGTATCGTGGGATGATTATGGAGTTAAGTCCCTCATTCAAGTCTTCTTTTACTCGTCGTTTTCATCGTTTGTTCGTTTGGGCTTTCATTTGTTCGGTTAAAAAGGGTCGCTTCTATTTTCACTGAATGGAACTCGCAATGAACGTGAGCCTTTGTTTTCACTGAACGGGGCTATCATGGTCTCGTGGGATGATTAAGGAGTTGATTCCATCATTAGAGTCTTCTTTACTCGTTGTGTTCATCATTTGTTCGTTTGAGCTTCCATTTGTTCGTTTGAAAAGTGTCACTTATGTTTTCACTGAACGGGGCTCGCATCGACTCTTGGGCCTTTGTTTTCACTTAATGGGGCTATCATGCTCTCATGGTTTGATTAAGGAGGGCGAGTCCCTCCTTTTAGTCTTCACTTACTCGTTGTGGTCATCATTTGTTCGTTTGGGATTCCATTTGTTCGTTTGAAAATTGTCATTTTTGTTTCCACTGAACAAGGCTCGCAGTGACTCGTGGGCTTTGTTTTAACTGATCGGGGCTATCATAGTTTCATGGGATGATTAAGGAGGTGAGTCCCTCATTCTAGTCTTCTTTTTCTTGTCATGGTCTTCATTTGTTCGTTTGGGCTTCATTTGCTCGTTTGAAAAGTGTCGTTCTGTTTTTATTGAGCGAGGCTTGTATCGACTCTGTGCTTTTGTTTTCACTGAACGGGGCTATTATGGTCTCGTGGGATGATTAAGGAGTTGAGTCTCTCATTAAAGTCTTCTTTACTCGTTGTGGTTATCATTTGTTCGTTTGTGCTTCCATTTGTTCGTTTGAAAAGTGTTACTTATGTTTTCACTAAACGGGGCTCGCGTCGACTCGTGGGCCTTTGTTGTCACCGAACGGGGTTATCATTGTCTCATTGTTTGATTAAGGGGGTGGGTCCCTCCTTTTAGTCTTCATTTACTCGTTCTGGTCATCATTTGTTCGTTTGGGATTCCATTTGTTCGTTTGAAAATTGTCGTTTTTGTTTTCACTGAACAGGGCTCGCTGCGACTCGTGGGCTTTGTTTTAACTGATCGGGGCTATCATGGTTTCATGGGATGATTAAGAAGGTGAGTCTCTCATTCTAGTCTTCTTTTTCTTGTCACGGTCTTCATTTGTTCGTTTGGGCTTCATTTGTTGGTTGACAAGTGTCGTTCTGTTCTTATTGAACGGGGCTCGTATCGATTCGTGTGCTTTTGTTTTCACTAAACGGGGCTACCATGGTCTCGTGGGATGATTAAGGAGCTGAGTCTCTCATTAAAGTCTTATTTACTCGTTGTATTTATCATTTGTTCGTTTGTGCTTCCATTTATTCGTTTGAAAAGTGTCGCTTATGTTTTCACTGAACGGGGCTCACATCGACTCATGGGCATTCGTTTGAAAAGTGTCTATATCATGGTCTCGTGGTTTGATTAAGGGGTCGGGTCCCTCCTTCTAGTCTTCATTTACTCGTTGAAATCAAAAGCACGCCAACTTACCCATGTTAAACTTGGAATCCTTGAACTATATCGCACCAAAAAAAAAAAACTCAAAGCTTTAATCTCACCAACCACATAATTCATCAAAGCCGGTTTCCTTTCAAAAACCAAAGAGTATCTTGTCCTCCAAAATACTTGCACTGGTTTCATCAATCCAATTAAATAACGTGAGCTTGAATAAGAAGAAATATTTGTATTTGTCTACCAGAAAGATTCCTTTTATTAAAAAAAATAAATAAATAAATAAATAAATAAAAAGGGTTCCTACATGCATTTCAAATGTTGAGGAGATTCTTCCCAAAGCTCTGTCCTCCATCAGTGGTCAACTTAATTCATAGTTTATCTATAACACATTAACCATGTCTTGAACCATCTACACACATCATATTATTCACATTAACCATGTCTTGAACCATCTACACACATCATATTATTCACATCTCTTGAACCATGCATGGCTCCATCGGATTCAACCAATAACGTCCCAGAACCACTCGATATCATCGATTTTGTGGTGAACCAAGGTCAAGGAGTGAAAGGCTTATCAGAACTGGGACTCGAGTCCGTACCAAGTCAATACATTCAACCTCCAGAAGAACGTTTTGATGCCAACATTGTTGAAGACTCAAGTCCCTACCAAGTCATTGATATGGATGACCCGGAAGTAGCTAAAGCGGCGTGTGATGCAGCACAAAAATGGGGTTTCTTTTAGATTGTAAACCATGGTGTTCCTATTCAAGTTCTTGAGGATGTCAAAGATGCAACTCACCAGTTTTTGGGTTGTCGGTAGAAGAAAAGCTGAAATACTCAGAAGGACGGTCAGTTACCAATAATATCAGTTATGGTACGAGCTTTACTCCAGGAGCCAAGAAACCTCTAGAGTGGAAGGATTATCTTAGCATCATTTTATGTGGCGTGACGAGGCTGCTTCCCTCTGGCCTCCCATTTGCGGGTAATTAGTGTTAGGTAAAATGAATAAGTAAAGCAAGAACACAAGATTTACGTGGTTTGGTCTACATCTCTATATATGTTTCCTCATCCATAGGCTACAACTAAGGTTTTTTTTATTATTGATAAATAACAACACAAAGACTACAATACACAAACTAAAATAGGTCCGAAAAGCCTTCAGCGTGCATACAAAAAATAAGCTGATATTTGGGTTCATATTTAAAGGCCACCTGTTTTTTTAAGGGTTCAACTGTAGCTTAATTTTCAAGGCTTGATAAAAAGAAGAGAATCACAACATTTAAAAAGGTTTATATTATGTAAAACTCACTTCAACTCTAATATGTATAATTGTGCGCCTTTTAGGAATTGTATCAAAAAAAATGTGCCATTGTATTACCATTTTATAGGTTCCTAAGAGAGGGGGGGGGGTGTTGAAATCCTTATCAAGAAGCTGTTTAAGATACTCATGAATGGACTAAAAGTAAAAGAGATCAATGAGAGCAAAGAATCGGTACTAATTATGTGGTCTAAAAGGCTTAAATTTAACTACTATCCAAAATGTTCTAACCCGGAGCTCGCTGTGGGTGTGGTGTGTCATTCAGACGCGAGCATACTAACAATACTACTTCAAGATGATGTTGGAGGGCTTTACGTGTGAAACCCGAATACCATGAAATGGATTCATGTCCCCCCTGTTGGCAGATATTTGGCGATCAATGTTGGAGATGCACTTCAAATAATAAGTAACGGAAAGTACGAAAGCGTTGAACATCGTGTAAGTGCTAATAGAAGCAGTAACAGTATTTCTGTCCCGATATTTGTGAGTCCGGGCATAATGACATTATTGAACCATTGCCAGAAGTTCTTAAAAGTGGAGAGATCAAAGCACTCTATAAGCATGAATCCTACTTGGATTATGTTAAGAGTCTCTTTAGAAAAGCATATGGATGGGAAATAGAAAAGGACTTGTAACTTGAAAACATTCGGTTAAGATCTCATGGGGTGGCTTGAAAGAGATCAAAGATAATAACTAAATAACTATTATCCTTGTCGGGTTTTTTTAAATGTTGTTATCCATTATCTTTTTTTTCCGAATTTGATTTGTTTTCGCATAAGTATTTGAATTCGAGTAAGAGTCATTGTGAGGATCTATATAAACCCGATAGCTCTTTGTTTTGATTATGTAATTCGTTTTTTCTAATTAATAAAAAAGAGTCGCATAACTTAGGAGTAGGTGGTTCATGACTTCATGTAGTCAATGAAGCCAAAGACTAGTTCAAAAAACATGATATTTTTATCTTTATTAAAGGAAAAATCACTGATTTAATCTGTTAAAATATTCTTTAAATATTTTTTTAATACCTTTACACGTGTTTTAGTGACTTGAAAAATGATCGCAATGGAACATGCAGCGATATTTAAGCTAGAAGACAAGGGCCAAGTGGTTAAGTTTTGTCATAAAAGTAGTTAATGTAAAATGATTCATATATTTTTGGTATGGTTGGCAATACAAGGATAAAGTTTGTTTGTTTATCATACACACAAGGATATTTAAATACTAAATGAGCCGATCGAGTCAAGTTTAAACTTGTAAAGTTACTCGCTTGAGCTTTTCTAGATTAAACTAGTCTAGATGCTCGACTCAACTTCCATGAATCATGATTATCATGCAGTGGCTCTATTTTGTCACCTAGAAAAACTGTTGAAAAGGTTATGTTAAACATGCCCTCACGCTATTATTTTTACTGAATGTAGCAACTCCCTCTAGACACATTCTCTCTCTATTTTACTTACTAAGGGATATGTTTACATTTGGTATGTTCAACCAATCCTTTCGGATGTATTAAAAAACAACCAGCACATATTAATTAATCAAAACCGAGTATTTAGTTTTAATAACCATCATCTAGCTGAAAGTTGTTGGCTATTTAAATAGCTGGGCTAAAGTAGGTTAGCGCCAAACCCTCGATTCGGTCTAAACACAACGAATTATTAGTTCGTTAAAGACGTGTCATTTTCTAGAACAAACAAGCTTACCAGGATTCATAATCTCTATATCAAACCAAACAAACTACATATTAATGACAAAAAATATACAACCAACTTAAAGAAATTAAGGAATTTATTTTAATTTAAAGGGATTCATACACAAGTACAACCAACCAACCAAACAAACCAATGGCTTGTACAAGCATATTCCCATAAATGACATCAACTCCAACCATAACCCTCAAAAACTTACATCATCAAAATGCAAAACCAACAAAAAATAGCCCAAGATTTGAAAATCACAGCCAAATCTTTACCAATTTTAATCTAGAATTCCTGTCTACTTTCGTGATATTCCAAACGCTTGGCATTATAAGGCGAAGACCACATACATCAGCTAGCTATACAATACTGCAAAAAATCTAGACAACCAACAATACAACCGCCGCCATAAGCAAAACCGAGATGTGGGGAAGTTGACCCGGAGATGCATTTCCGGGTGGCCCGTCTGGTCCCAATGCAGGTGTAACCGTTCCACTGATGCTCGAGTTTGTACTGTTTATGAATCGATTTACATGTCAGCACTCAAATAAAAAATGGAGATTTAATTATGATAGGAAAAAAAACCATATATATACATTCTATAATAATTCCTTGTCAAACACCTCAGGTTCATATCCAGCTTCCACTTATTTACCTAGGGGTGTGCATAGGTCGATTTGGGCTCAAACCAAACCAAACGCAAAAAACTTGGTTTTAAGTTTTTGGAACAGTTCGGTTTGGATTTTTCGGACCTAACGCAAAAAATAGTGAATTTGGACCAAAACTATTTTGTTACTTAATAATTAACTGATTATTATAGATTTGGGCAATAATATTTAGTTTACACTATTTGTTAAAAGCCTCTTATAAATTACTTAACGTTCAAAATTAAAAATATATATCCATAAATTCGGTTCGGTTCCATTTTTTTAGTTTTAATTACATGCAAAACTGAAAATTCATCTTTTACGAAAACATAAAACCAACCCGTCGATTTTTTTGGGTGGGTTCGGTTTGTTTTTTAGGGTTTTTCGGTTACGAATCAGTTTTATTGGTTAGTGTAAACCTTTTACCTGCCCGGTAAAAGTTGGTTTTACATGGCCCCACCGGCTAGCAGGGTATTGGTGCCTGGTGGGGCATGTTAACAAGTTCTCATAGTTACCAAAAAAAAATGTGTTCTATAAGTTCACATTGTTACCTTCCTGTAAATATGCATGACCCGTTACCTACAAAATAACAATGCACACAAAATAATTAAAATCATTTTTGACAACTTACGAAATGATTAAAAAAAAGGCAGGTTACACGTACTGGGGTCATCCGTTGTCAATAAAGCAGTGCCACCAAAGTCGCATGTTCCACCGACGCTCCGCATTTTCTGATAATAATCATTATAAGCAAATGAAGCATGGTTTTCTATCGTATCAGGCATATAACACGGCTGGCCAGACTGAATCGCACTACAATTAGCCTGGCCCGGCCCACAAGCCCAATTCAGCCCATCTTGCAAGCTACCAGTATCAGCTCCTTTCTTAGCAACACAAAACCCACCAGAACCATTCACCGCTCCTTGGTCCGACGCACCCAAACTAAACGTATAAACCGAACTCCCATTGCTAAAATACACACCATAACTTTGTTCAGATAATGGGCCGGGCTTCTTATCTTCATTAAACAGCTCATAAATGAAGGTATTCATAGGTATCGCGGGCTGACTCGGCGGGCCCGACCCATTTAGAACCCGTTTAATTAAATTATTATTAAAAGTCTCGGCGTTTTCAACCGTGGCGTCACGTTCGCTTGCCCCACCGGCCCACGGCCACCCGGTTTCGGTTACAATGATTGGGATTACCGAAACGTTTAAAGCGGACATGGAGTTATAAGTAGCATCCACCATAGAATCAAACATGCTGTCATAGTGAAAGAGTGTGTTCGGGTCAACTATTTGTTTGACCGGAGGCAATGGTTGAAAAAGCGCGTACTCAATCGGAAATATACCATTACTTTGCACATAACCGTAGTACGAATAAGCGTTCAACATAAAAAAAGAATTTGTGGATTTTAAAAACTGAAGAACTTCTGATATTATGGAGTCCCATGAAGAATTGAAAGTGGAGTCTGATGGAGGGAACGGTTTCGGGATCAAATCCATCGAGAACGGGGTTGACACTTTGACTTGGGAATTAAGGTTTGAAGAAACTAAGGATTTGTGAAGGTTTTTCATGGCGGGAACTAAAACCGGGCCTGCGTGTGGGATAGTGGAAAGGACTTCACTGCCGACAGCAATGGCGGTGATGTTGGTGGAGGGCACAAAGGCTGCTATATTTTTGTTGACCCAAGCGGCGGCTGCAGCTGGTGACTGTCCGATTCGTAAAACCTCTTCATTTGTTACACTGACCATAACCTCGATTTCAGTGTCGGAAAGTGCACTAAGGAGGTGGTTATCGGCATCAAAAAGACGCACGTTGGTTATTTGGTGGGATCTAAGGATTGCCACCACTTGTTCCGGTGACGGTAGGTTTAAAAGATCGGTTCCGATGTTAATTCCCACATAAGCACCTGCAAGTTTAAGACTTTATTATGATTTATATAAATATTGACTGCATTGAGTTTAGTTTGACAATGACATGCAAGTCAAAGTCAATGGGAGTTATGAGAAAAGTTGGCATTACCTAATGCAACGGAACAACTTCCAAACATAAGCAGAAGATACCCAAACAACAGTTCACGCCTCATTGTTCGAAAACAGTTTGACCGGAACTTTGACCAAGAGTTTTCTTCGCTCCTAAAGTTCAAGAACAAAGGTCAAAATCTATATATTTGACTTTATTTAGCAAATAGAGGAAATGATTATGAATTGAAACATAAACTCAACAGAATTGGAAGATATTGGAGGTAAATCTTGAAACCTTTTGTGGCTAATGTACATTTAAATTAAGTTTAATTTAAGAACAATTTCAATAAAACCCTTAGCAACAATTACGCAAAATCGACACTCAAATTATGAATTCAACAGACAGCAGAATATGATTAGAAGCTAGGTTCAACCGTTACCTCGAAACGCCCGATTAAGCTCAAATATTTATTCAAACAACACCTGTAAATTGATTTCAGCAAGACCAAAGTCAACAAAATTCAAGATTTTAAGAAACTCACACACAAAACACAAAATACCCTGTCAAGCTCAAATCTTTTCCAACACAAAACATTGATTTCAGAAAGATTAAAGAAAACAAACTTCAAGATTTCAAGAAACCCACATTCCCAATTAAATTGGCAGACATTGACAGATTATTTCAATTTAAGAACAATTTCATAAACCCTAAGCAACAATTTAACAAAAAGTGAAGCTAAAATCACTTCAAATATCCAAAAAGAACAAAGCTTTTAGGGGTTTATGTCAATTTTGATAAATCAGTTCAATCATTACCTCAAAACACCTAATTAAGCACAAATCTTTATCCAAACAACACCTGCAAATTAACTTCAGCAAGATTAAACACAACAAAATTCAAGATTTCAAGAAACCCACAAAATACTCAATTGATCTCAAATCTTTATCCCCAATTAACTTCAGAAAGATTAAACACAACAAAATTCAAGATTTCAAGAACCCCACATTAAAAAAAAAAAAAAAAAGTTTACCAGTGCTCAAGAAAGTTGTACAGTACAAGTTGTTTGTCAGTAGCAACTTAAGAAGAAGATGAAATCTAAGAGAGGATCCAAAGGCACATTGAAAGGAAGCAGAGACAGAGAGAGTGAGAGCAAATAATATTTTGGAACTTTTCAGAAGAGGAAACTATGACAGCTGGTGTCCATTTATATATACCACCCTTCAATTTATTACATAATAATTGTCAATTATTTTCTAATTTATTAATCATCTTCATAAATGGGGATGTGTGTGTGTTCAGAGAAGAGATCTTGCTCCTTTGTTTTCAAATTTAATTTAATTTTATTTTTACTTTATTTTAACCGCAACTCACAGGTACAATACTCTAAACCAATATTTTCAAACCTGGTCTGAACGTAGACTCGGACGTCTTACCAGGTTAAAGGCCGGACCGACCCGGAAGGATGAACCGGTGTTTGACCCAGATGACATCATAAATAATTTACATATATAAATTATTCATATACATATAATAAATACCGTGTCTAACTTGTTAAAAACTTTAGTTTGAACTAATGATTTTGGATTAAAAAAAATAATTGCATACCATCAAACTGGTTCGAAAACTTAGCCCGTCTGGTATGTTTGTACTACGTGATAGTTTTTAAAAATAAAATCATACTATAAGTATAAACACATTTTTAATTATTTTTGGAATGCTTTTTAGTAAGATGGGTAATGTTTAAATGTTTTTCAAGGTAATTATTGAAAGGTTTAGAACAATTACAAATGGAATATATTTTTATGCGAATTTTCTACTAAACTGTGATTTATATATTTGTTTATTTGTAACATGATAAAAAAGCTATAGAAAAAGAAGAAAAGGGGGTTGAATAAAGGGGACCTTGAGAATCTTTGAAGTGTGAATGAGTCATTGTGTTCACCTAGTTAATAGTATCCACCTCTTTTCTATCCCGTCACCAACCCTATATATAACCTTAACAATTATGGATAATTAATATAAAAGAGAAAAAAAAAGAAGAATATAAGAATGATTTGTAGTCACACAACAAAAAAACTTTTAAAAAAAGTAAAAAAATCATAAAATTTAATAAAAAGACGGAAAAAGTAAAATCACAAAAATGTTTTCACCGTTTTCCTCATTCTCAAAAGTAAATAAATAAAAAAAACACAACTGTGAGTGAAAAATATAATTGTGTCTTTTTATTTATCATTGTGTTTTTTGTTTATTTTCGTCATTAATTGTGTTTTTTTCCTTAACATTGTGTCTTTTTTTATAAATCATCATCATCATCATCGTACTCAGTATATCCCACCAATAGCAATGCTATGGTAGGGTCTGAGTAGGGTAAGATGTAGACAGCCTTACCTCTATCCCATAGGGATAGAGAGGCTGCTTCCGGTGAGACCCCCGGCTCGATAGTAGTTTTGCATCAAGCCTTGGACATAAGGCACATAGCACTCAATCATCGGGACACCGGCTGATCGGTGCATGTGCCCTTGTCTTTCGGCTATCAACGTCACCACATGATGCCTGATTAACCTTCCGCCACTTTTAACGTTATTTTCACGAGATTAGTAAAATAACGTCAAAATTAGTGCAATTTTACTTTTGCCCACCCGAGGGTTCACACATATATACATTATATGCGCGCACCGCAAGCAGGGCGTTCTTTTTTTATAAATATTGTGCTATATTATTCAACATTGTGATATATTTTGTTTGGCATTGTGTTATATTTTAAGATTTATAGTGTCTATATTTCGTTATAAATGTGTCTTTTGTTAATTTTCGTCATTGTGTCTTTTCGTCAATTTTTTATTTTTTTTATTTTTTTGAACAGGAATGATTGTGAAAACATTTTAGTTACTTAAATTTTTTCATTTTAGTTACTTTATTGTAATCGTTTTATAGTAAATTATATAAAATTGATGATTGAGAAGAAAAAAAAAAAATTTAAGTTTATTGTTTTTTTTTTATTTATTTTTAAAGGGTTTTGATGTGGTGACAAATTCTTCTCACAGTTCTCATTTTTGTCTCCCTTTGCATTTTAACTTTACCCAACAATTATATGCATGTTGGTGAATAATCTTTATTTATAAAAAACTTAACTTTTTCTTTTGTATGAAAGAGTGTCAGATAGACAGAAATCAAAACAACGGAAAGGTTACTAACGATTGTTTCTATGCGCTTATTCATAAAATTTATGATATTTTAAGGCTAATGCGTAACGTTATTACACCTTATAATTATCTATTGGTTTTGATACGGTGTCCCACTTTACAAATGTGATTCTTCAATCAACATTGGTTGGCATCTATAAAACACATGTTTTATTCTAATTTCTAACTCATGATTCATGAAGGATTCACAATTAAGATCCTCAATAGTATGATCTATTGCCTGTTACATGCCATATTGTTATTTGAAGAGTCTACAAACTGATGATAATAAATTGTCACAACTGAGTCAAGAAAGTGTAGCTGCAAAAGTGTTAACACCTGCTTAGCAAAAGGACTATTGCTGGACATGTTACACTAACAAGTAACTATTGCTGTTAAAATAACCATCACAAACACTTGTAGCTGATGTTATATGTCATGTTGCTGCTCCTCAATCCAATGATGTCAAACAAGATTTATAAGTTATAATCTCAACCAGAGTCTTAAAAACCATAAAACAAAATAAAGCATTTCATCAAACACAAATCCAAGTCATTATTAAGTCATTATATCAAACACCTTAAATCCAAAAACTCACACACTTTGTAACTGGTTAGAATGAAGTTAAAGACTGGATATAACGATGAATTTTCCCGCGTTCAAATCTTACGATGTCATAGTCGGTGGTGGTCATATCAAATAACCACTTAACACTTTTATCCTTAAGATTGTACCTTACGATCGTCCTTGAAGTACTTGACACCAGGAATGTATCCTCTTCTTCTTCACCTCTAACAACATCAAGTATATTAAAACCGCCATAAGGGTCATACATGTTGCTCTGGATTCCGGGATAGCAATCCATATGATCACGGCCCACTTCGTACTTGACAAACCACCCTGAATGATCCCCTAACATCTCATACACAGTCAGGTGAAAACGGGATTCATGACATGTGACATTCACCAAATGCAGATGGCCTCGAGATTCCCCAAAGTATATAGGGGGCAAAGGTACTAATACGATCCTCAGCCGCGCCTGCACTGGCAACGGTATTGGCAACTTTTGCAGCTTTTCTACATTCAGATTGAAATAGAACAGACTTCCACCACACGGGTCCCAGTGAATCGCTCCATTCCAGTAAACTCCACTTCCGAAAGATACGTAATATCTTCTCTCAGGGAAATTAATGTTTAGAGCCTTCCATTCCTTTGTCTCAGAATAATATATTTTCATATGAAATGTATACTTATTACCAAGGATACAAACAACTTTGTAACGCGGACAAGTTGTAGGATGAAACGCGAGCCCCATGAACCGGATCATTTTACGAGCGTTGTCAACTCCGGGGACTGATGGGATAATCCCAAACTGTTTGGTGGTGGGATTGAGCACGTAGTACTCATCATTGCGTGTAAATCCTCGATCGCTACAACAAAGCAATAGTAAACCATTACAAGATTGCACGATTTTTATAATGTGGAGATCATGGCAGAAATTGAGATGACGGAAAGGAGGAGGACTTCGGTCTTCAGCATCAAACGGGACGTACTTTTTGTCCACAAAAAGACCAGGAGAGGTAGGAAGTTTGTTGTATCGTAGGGTGAAATGCCGATGACTTAAAAGCCAACGCCAGTGTTTAGATACAGATATGAACCACAGGATGGAGGTAACAGGGAGCTGAAGAAGAATTTCGGTTAAAATATCGTCATTGGAACTGATTAGTTCTGCGGACGAGTTCAACTGATGCTGCAGGTAGCAGTTTGTTAGGTTGTTTCGGGTTTTGGCTCTGGTATTTACCATGTTTGGCTGATTAATCACCTCGTTACTGACTTGTGCATCGTCTGGCGATCGCATTATGATCTAACAGTAAAATGGAAAACAGTTATAGATTGGAACAGAAGCATTTGAAAATGTACTAATAGAGAAACAAGCTGCATTTTGTGAACAGAATTATTATAAGCTTTAAGAGTAGTTTCTGTATTAAGACTACATTCCAGGTAAGAATTAAGTTTCTAAAATATGTTTTAGGCAATGTTTTATAAACACCGTTTCATACCGACTGGTAATACCAGTTAAACTAGCTACCTGAAAAAGCAATGTGATATGAACCACAGGATGGAGGTAACAGGGAGCTGAAGAAGAATTTCGGTTAAAATTAGAGATGGTCAAAAAAACCGGTTGGGGAACCGGTTTGCCGGTTTAAACCGGAAACCGGTTTTTACGAAAACCGGTTTTTTAAAAACCGGTTTGACCGGTTTACAAACCGCAGGTTCGTATTTCGGTTACAAGTTTTAGATCCAAAACCGGTTAACGAACCGGTTAATGAAAAAACCGGTTTTTTTTAATAACCGGTTATGGAAAAACCGGTTAACCGGTTTATTAAAAAACCGGTTTTTGACCGTTGTGGAAAAACCGGTTAACCGGTTTCTCCATAACCGGTTAACCGGTTAAAAACCGGTTTTTTAACGTTGAAAAACGGCTATATGCCCGTTTTTTTTTTTGACCGTTTTTTTTTTTTGACCGTTTTGCCCCCACAAACATCTATATATAGTTTAGGTTGGGTATTGGTTAGATCACACTCGATTATACAACTCCAAACGCTCTAAACGTTTATTTCATACGCGATTATTTTGTTATCTCACGCTCAATCATACCACATTACCACTCCATACGCTCTTATTTCGTAGTCGTTTATTTCATACTCGAGTATACCACTCTTATTTCGTAGTCGATTATCATGGCCTCCCAAAGTGCTGCTTCATCCGTCAACATGGGTGCCTCGAACACGGGAGAAACGGTCGTTCGGGTCATCCCCACGAAACGAAACCAAGATGTTTGGCAACATTTCGACCTATGCGAAATGTCTAACGGTAGCCAAAAAGCTCGATGCAAACATTGTTTGAAGTTTTATGGCAAAGATGCAAACTCCACTTTAAAAGCGCATGTACAAAGGCCCTTTTGCAAGGCCTTGAAGGACGAATCGGGAAGTAGTTCGCAGCCGGAGATGACGAATCAAGGAGCGGTGTTTACGTACGACCTTGAAGCGGTACGTCAAAAGTTTTCAAACTTTGTGATTCAACAAGGTCTTCCTTTCAACCACTTCGACAACCCTCAATTCACGGAGATGATGCAAAACTATGTTCAACCACGCTACCAACACGTAAGTCGTTCGACCCTTAAAATAGATTGTCTTAAAGCATGGAAAGACGCTAAATCCGAACTAATTTCATACTTTTCAAACTTACAAACTGGTGTAAACTTAACAACGGACGTGTGGTCGGCACCTCATGGTTCGCCCGACTCATACATTTGTGTGACGGCTCATTGGGTTGACCCCGAGTCGTGGCAAATGATGAAACGAACCGTTGCGTTTCTATTGTTTGATTACCCGCACACAGGTAGAAATATTTTTAAAATCTTGGATAAAGTCATTCGACAATACAAGATTGAACATAAAATCTTTTCAATTTCGTTTGATAACGCGTCCAACAATACGGCCGCGGTTGGCCATTTAAAATTAAAGTATAAACCTATTTGTGATGGAGCGTTTTTTCATAGCCGATGCATTGCACATATTATCAACTTGGCCGTGCAAGATGGGTTAAACGTGATCGAAACGCAAAGAAACAATTTTAAAAGAATGTTACGAGATGTTTTTAGCAACAATAAAACATTTTCAAGATACAAAAAATTTTGTGTAGAAGCTAATTGTCAATGGTTGGGGGCAAATTGGGATTGTCCAACAAGATGGAACTCGACTTGTAATATGTTTGAGAAAGCCATCCAACAAAAAGAATCATTAATTGCGTTTCATCAAATTTTGTCAAGTAGGGGTAAATGTGCACCGTACGATCCTAGAAACTGGTTATTGATTGAGATCGTTACGGAGGTCCTTCAAATTTATAAATCTTGCACAACTAGTTTATCCGGGGTTTACTATCCAACAAGCCCCATTGCTTTACCAAAAATTGTTGTCATGTGCACAAAGTTGAGTGAACTTCATTGTAGGGGTGCACCTTATTTTGATATGGGTGTAAAAATGAAAGAAAAATTTAGAAAATATTTTCAAGAACTACCCGCTGTTTTGACATGCGCTGCTGCGTTAAACCCTTGCATCAATGTTGGTGGTGTTGAAGCTTTAATAGAAAAAATTTGTGATGAGCTAGAGTTAAACGACGATCAAAACCCCTATTATAGCCAAACTTTAAAGAATGCTTTCAACACCACCTTGTCAAACATGTATGATGTCTACCTTACAAAATACGGGTCGTCTTCCCAAATTCATGACTCGTTAAGAGCTGTTGCCCAATCCCAATCCCAAACCGACCTTGAAATGGGGATGTACTACATGATTTGGGAAGACGCTGGTAAACGTCAAAAGGTAAACACCCCAAGCAGTGAACTTGGAAGGTATGGTGGTACCAACTTTGTGAAACACATGACTCCGGATGAATTTAGAAGTCTTGATTTGCTGGCTTGGTGGAGAGGTAAGGAGGATGAGTTTCCGATCCTCGCCGCCATGGCCAAAGATTTACTAACGGTCCAAGCTTCCACGGTAGCTTCGGAGTCTGCTTTTTCTGTTTCTGGCAGGGTTATATCGATTAGGAGGACTCGACTCACTCCACCAGCTATAGAGATGTCGATTTGCTACAAGGATTACTTGGACTCTTTAGATAGGGCACAACATCAACGCTCACTCGAGGGGGAAATGGAGTATGAAGCGGGCTTGTATGACCGATGAAGAAGCCGCGTACGACGATTACCTAAGAAATAGCTCGGGATCGGGTAGCGAAGAAAATTAGTTATGTGTTTGTATTTTTGAGTTACGAATATGCGATAACGATTTAATGTTTGTATTTTTAATGTAAAAACTATAAATGAAAGTTATGTGTTTTTAATCTTTGGTTTGTTGAAAACACATTCACCAACACACACTCATACTCATCTTCCAAGCAAAGAACCCTAACAACGAAAGCAAAGAATGGCTTCGGTCAGTCCGTTTTGCCTTGTAGTTACCGGTTTGTTTATACTGTGAAAAAATAATGGTTATTAAAAAAAAAAAAAAAAAAAAAAAACCGGTTAACCTAAAAACCGGTTAATAAAAAAACCGGTTTATTAACCGGTTCTAACCGGTTTCTAAACCGGTCCTAACCGGTTAGACCGGTTAGGGTTTTCACAGACAAAAACCGGTTATTAACCGGTCCGGTTATTAACCGAACCGGTTTTTTTCCGGGCCAAAAAAAACCTGTCCGGTTAATAACCGAACCGGTTTTTTTAAAAAAACCGATTTGTGCACCTCTGGTTAAAATATCGTCATTGGAACTGATTAGTTCTGCGGACGAGTTCAACTGATGCTGCAGGTAGCAGTTTGTTAGGTTGTTTCGGGTTTTGGCTCTGGTATTTACCATGTTTGGCTGATTAATCACCTCGTTACTGACTTGTGCATCGTCTGGCGATCGCATTATGATCTAACAGTAAAATGGAAAACAGTTATAGATTGGAACAGAAGCATTTGAAAATGTACTAATAGAGAAACAAGCTGCATTTTGTGAACAGAATTATTATAAGCTTTAAGAGTAGTTTCTGTATTAAGACTACATTCCAGGTAAGAATTAAGTTTCTAAAATATGTTTTAGGCAATGTTTTATAAACACCGTTTCATACCGACTGGTAATACCAGTTAAACTAGCTACCTGAAAAAGCCCGGTACGATCTAGGCTGGTAAATCCAGTTTTTACCGTACCGTCAAAACCAGTTTGCAAAATCTTAAAATTTAATTTTTACATTTAAAAAAAATCTGATATTACGGTATAATAAGGTTGACGATGATAGTGAATTTTATCTTGTAAGCGATCGTGAACTTGATGTATTCAACATTCCAATGCCATAAACACATCGTAAACTTTTATTAAAAAAAAATTTCTGTTGGAAACTTGATCAAAGATTATGGAATCATGTGTTGTATTTTTTTGGAATTATAGGGTTAACTAATCGTACCGTTTCGAAGCCAATCCAGGTTTGGTTAAAAAACCAGTTTTGAAAACATTGGTTTTAAGATAAGTGAATGGTACGATTGGTACGAAATAACTCTAAGCTGTTAAGATACGCCACTGAAGAATGTTGACAATACACTGTAGTTACGGGTTTAATAATGTTAGATGATAGTAAATTAAACACATAGGTTAGGTTCCCTATCAGCAACAAAAACTATAAATAATTTAAAATATATATATATATATATATATATATGAGCAGAACATAGACAAATACCTCCGAGATAATAATCAGACAACTGATGAGAAACCGAATGCAAGCGTAATAGCAACGAATTGTGATGGTGAAGATATAAGTTATTAGGCTTTTAGAGAAAGCAGCCAAATATTGAGGGGAAGAACGGAGTATAAAGTATAGATACGTTTGAGTTTACAAGCGTAGTAGTTAGATCATTCTCATCGTTAAACCAACCCAACATTTTAATAAAAAACTAATTTTTCTCTCATCAACAAACACAACCCAACCTAATCTAAATATTCACTCTCATTCACAACTCAACATAAACCAATATTTTTATTATATAAATACAATTTATTGTTATTCAAAATATATATAAAAAATAAAACATAATATTTTATATATTAATTTCTATATCGGAAAAGTTTACTTGAGTTAGTAAATGAAATAATAATAAGGAGAAAAAGATAAGTAAGCTAATTAGATGGATTAAGCATGGACTAAAAAGGAAAGATGAGCCTTAGGTTCATGGGCTTAAGGGAGTATAAATACCCCTTAAACCCTAAATCTTTACATTTTTATCCATCTTATTCTCTCTCTACACCTTAAAACACACACTTAAGCCTAAGAACACCTCCTTAGCCGCCGGCCACCATCCGAATCCACAACCAAGCATCGTGACTAAGGATCTTCAATCATACAAGCAAGATAACAAGTCCAAGATCATAAATCAAGCAAAACCGTAACTTAGAAACATCAAAAGGTATGTTCTCTATGATTAAAGGTTACGTTTTTATGAACGTTTTGCCATGAAACTTGACCCTAGAGTAGATTGGGCCTAGATGTCTCATAAAAATGCAAACTTGGAGATTAAAAATGAACCTAATGGTCTTATGATAGTATACGGCTCAAAGATGAACCCTAGATCTAGCCTAGAACGTTTTAAACCTATAAAGGTCTAAGCTTTATGCCTAAAACTGGATAGATCTTGAAGCCGTGCTAGTAATGGGTGTAAAACGAGTATGAATGATGATGATAAAGGATTAAAAGTTCATAATTTGAACCATAGAACAAGATACTGGGCAAGGTGGAAATGTAAGATAGGAAGATTAGCTGAACTGGGGGTTCTCGGCCAAATGCGAGAATCCTTGGTCAAACCTTATGGTTCTCGGTCAAACAGGCAGCCAACAAGGGTTCTCGGCCAGGAAGGTTCTCGGTGATCATGTGTTCTCGGTCAAGGACATGCATTCTCGGCAACCTTGTGTTCACGGTCAGGGTTCTCGGCCGAAAACATGAGTTCTCGATTAAGGATGGATTTCGGCCAAGCATAAGAGTTCTCTGTTTGGATTTGGGCCTGAGTCCAGTTGGGTCCAGGTACCATAATGGACAGTTGGGCCTGAATCAGCTAAGTCCACATGATGCTAAGCCCATATCCAACTTAGACAAACTAGCCCATTATCTTGAGCTTAACTAGACAAGCCCAACTTAGAAAATAATTTAAAATGTTAATGGAAAATGTGTTAAGACAGTTATTGAAAATAAAATTTTTCCAAGCTGACCTGGTAGCTTAACCCCAGCCAGGGGCTCTGCTCCTTGGACCCCGCTAGGGGCTGCCGCCCATAGAACCCCACTGCCAGGGGCGCTGCCCCCGGAACCCCGTTCGTTGTGGGTTATAACTGAACTTGTAACACAATATAGATAGCGATAGTCGATTGATACGTGTAATTGTTATATAGTTAGCCGTGCACAACTCAAGAGGGGACTAACAATTAACGGTGAACGTAACCGTGTTCATGTGAGTTTCTAGCCCCATTTCCTTGTTTTGTTTTCGAGGCTGTGTGCATACTCGATGTGTTTGTTAATACGTTTATCCTAAGTGTTAAATGTATGCCTTACATGAATATGTGAAAAGTATGAATGATTGTTTGTCAGTTCATGAACGATCTTCGGATATTGCACGTTTTGACAAGTTGGAATGTTATGTTGAATGATAATATGATATGTACAATATATAAATGGATGTAAATGAGGTATGGTTGTATGGTAGCAAAGAGGGACCGAGTGTGACAATCGTCAATTTCAGGTTAACTCCTTAACTCAACTCCGTCAATTCAAACTTAAGATCATTGAATCTATAACGCACACTTCATTACATTTAAACTAGGGTTTAAATGACGCTTAACACTTACTACATGTGTAGTCTTTCGGGAATTGCACCGAAAAGCAAACGAGTTGACGCAAACGATTGGTGAATAAACGAAAAACGTCAAAACAGTAATTATGTGATAATTATGTGTTAGACTTATGTGTTATGTGATAACATCGTTATAAACACTAACTCAAGATGTAAACAAGTTAGTTTAAGCTAGATAAGTAATACTTAGAAGTGGAGGGGCCAAAGTGTAACATGTAGTATTATAAATAATAATAATAATAAACCCTAACTTATTATTATTCTCCCCACACAAATCCCGATCGGAAACCCCCCCCCCTTGGCTCCTTGGCTGCCGTCACTTATACACACACATACAACTAGGATTTCAAGCTTTTGATTGAAGATTAAGGTGCTAGGAAGGTATAATCGACTATCCTATGCATCCTTTATACTTGATTTTGATGTTTAATGGGTTAATTGAAAACCCTAGATGGCCGATTTTATGTGTGTATGAAATTAATATGATTGTTGTTGATTTGATGATGATTTGATAACTAGATTGGATATTGTTACATGTTAATTGTTGTGTCTTTGATTTGAGTTCAAACAAAAACCCTAATCATGTATGTAATGTGTAATTGATGTGCATGGGTAGTGATTATGGAGTCTAGAGTGTTATATGAATGCATGATGGTCCATAGATAGTTAATATGTTGAGTTTGGATGCAAACAGTTTCTGGACAGATTGTGTTATTGATGTTTAATTGACTGTAACGAGTTGTAAATGTGAAAATTGGTTGAGGTTATTGATACTACGGTAAACTAGGTTGAGTCTAGTTTCTAAAGAATATAAATTTGCAATTTTTGGACGTGTAGAAGTTAACTTTTATGATTTTACAAAAACATTGTGCAAAGCTGAGCTGTTAGACCTGCTGTTAGGTTGTTTTGTAAATGTTATATCTCATGAACTACGAGACCAATTGGGTTGGTTCCACTTCTGGAAGTTGACTCATTGAGTTAGGAACCTAACCCAAGTAGTCTTGCATTTATTGGATTTTTCGTTTAACGGGAATTTCAAATAACATTCTGTTGCGCATGAATTTGACTGTTATGAGTTTGCTGTAATGATTTGATGATTGTGAGAAACCTATGTGGAATAAAAATGTAATAAAATATGTTCTAGAAACCTAAGACATATATGCTTTTGTGATGATTTTTGGTAAATTAATTGTGATGCTATGATCGGTGTAATAGACTAGTTTTTCAAGTAGAATTCTGCCTCGGTGAAACTAGCTGCTGAATTTTGTGAAACTGCATGAAACATGATACTTGCTATATAATTGTTATGTTTTGACCAAATTGCCCTTGCGGGGAATAATTGCTAATTGATTGTCATGATTTGACCAAATTGCCCTCATGGGGAATATGGATAGTTAATTGTTATGTGTTGACCAAATTGCCCTTACGGGGAGTAATTGCTAGTGATGTACTTTATGAATACATGACACGTAAATAATTGCTTGCACATGTAACGTATCACAAATACACTTGTTAAAGTCACACACGATTCACAAACGAAACACTAAACATGTTATGTGCATAGGTATTATGTGCCGGGTCTAGAGACTCGATAATATTCCGACACTTAGAAAAATCTCTTTGTTGTTTTAGAACGCTAGAGAGAGTTTTTCTGTGACGCGCATCTTGGTGATTTAATTTGGGAATTTCTTCGCAAACAGTGAGTTTCACTTTCCCATTTTTTTAAACTTTTTAAACGCTTTTCACTTGGGGGAGATAACATACTCCGAAAACGCATTTAAGATTTTGTTAATATAGATTATATATCACTTGTAAAGACTAAGTGGCAAACGCGTTAACTAAAGTCCTTCATTCACATCGAACCGGTTAATATTTGGATAATAGCGAGTCACTGTTGAGTAGTACTACTGGGTTTGACAAACCCCACCCGACGCTAAACTCGACTGGAGGTCGAGCGGGTTTAATCTTGGCTAAACACATACCATGGTCTGGATGACCTGGTGGCAAGGCAAATGATAAACAGTCAGCTTCGGTGTCGAACACTTAGTGATACTTGTTTTATAGGCTAGCTACCTATAGATATATAATTGACATAACACTATCTGGTAACGCAAAACGCTGTAACGCAAAACGCTGAACGCAAAACGCTAAACGCTTTATTTTATATAAACTTGTGAACTCACCAACCTTGTGTTGACACTTTTAGTATGTTATTCTCAGGTAGCCGAGGCGGGTGCGCGGTTTAGGATCATGCATTGCTTGAAACACTTTTAATTATGCAAACTTATTTTAAACTGTTATCATTGGGTTTTAAGTCGTCCTGCGAGACGCAACATTGGTTTCTATGGTTTTATGCTTCCGCATTTAATTACTCGTAAACGTTTTCATGGTTTTGAAACTTTATTTTATGGTTTGATTATAACTAATGATTCCGATCCTGTTAGTTCACACCCTCTGACGGTAAAACTCCGTTAGTGGATTTTGAGGGTGTGGCATGAACCTACAAAACAAACACCGTGAGCTCGCTATGGGAAGGACAATGTAACACCGCGTCTTTTACCCTTTAAATTTTAGCCCAATATACTAACTTACATAAGTATAGGGACCAAAAATGTACATTCTGAAAACTTCACCCATCGCGGTACGCGACGGGGCATCCATAAGCCCATCGCGTAGCGCGATGGCCTTGCTGAGTCATTGGACACGTGTCCAACCATGTGTCAACACATGGCACGATATGACAGGCCACGTGTCATCACCACATAAGGCGGCGTCAAATTGCGGCGCCGCGGTACGCGACGGGTGACAAGGAACCCATCGCGTACCGCGACGGGGTCTAGAATCAGCCTATAAAAGGGGGTGACGGGTATTGAGCTCTCCTCATCCCATCACACCTCCATTTACACACACTTAACCTCGAAAGGCGTGCCCCATTGCCGTACCAAGCCGGTGTGCCATTTTCTCGTAGCTCGTGCAAGGAATGAAGTTATAATAAAGTTAGCAATCATATAATCGAGTAGATCAAGATCCTGTCTTTTTCTTATTATCAATCTAAGTATCCAATTTAAGGTAGGGGTTATGTTTAAGTTATTTGAATTATAGCTTAGACGATCAATCAAGGCTATGGCCTTTAACCTTGAAAGATTTTATAAACATTCTATAAACGAATTTTCATAAACGTTACTTCATAACTAAGTAATGTTAATCAAAGATATATTTTGACGAGCATGTAGTAACTGTAAGGGTGATATCATTAGTAGTAAGTTTCTTGTCTAAGGAAAAGTAATTCGTACAAATCCCAATCAACCGAGGGACCCGTTTACTTACCTGGAGAAACTTACCAACGTGTTAGAACCTATTAAGCCAAAGCATGCTACATCAAACGTCACATAAAAACTAAGTGTTTTCAATCACAATTAAAGATAAACGATTTCAAGGTTAATCTTACAATCATAGCTTAATCAAGTAACATCATTCAAGTATTTATAAAAACATATTATGTATAGGTTAAATATCATTCACAATCAATCAATCAGTCAAGGTTTTCCAACACCAACGGTACAGGTGAATACGTCAACCTTTTCAATCAGTCAAACATATTTATATTCAATGAGACGAACGGGTGTTTGTCTTAACGAGTCAATCAATGTCTACATGAGATCATGCAATCTCTAAAACGTTATAATACAAAGTAGATAATAAAATCAACTCAGACCGAATACGCATGTGTCTGGATCCAAACATAACTGTTAAAGCTCAATCAATAAATCAAAGACAAAGTAGCCGCGGGCTTAAACGGTCATGACCAGTTCTCTGTTCAGGGCCGTTTGGCTCGGATAATACCGTTATGTGTGTAGGGCAGTGGTACATATACCGGAAGTAGTAATGCTTCCGCTGAGGTTGTCAAGAAAACTATATTTGTATTGTAATGTCATTCAAATGTTTTATAGAGTCATACGTGTTCACCAGCATATAGCTAACGTATTTTTCCAACCCATTGCAGGTAACTAAGCATAAATAGCATTAAACAAGGATTGGAGTCTTAATGAAGATAGAAGCGCATACAAGATGGCTACGTTTTTTATAACTAAAAATCCTTGTAATACGAAACATATATTTGTAAACTAATACTCGGGTGTTTAATTCCCGAGTAAATTTTCAATGTAAATTAATATTATATTCAAACATAAAGTCTTCTGCTAAAATTTACCCAATACTCTGATATATTTACAAAACAGGTACCAACTTGTGGTCACACGCCTAGGCCCCTAAGTCGGGGTGTGACAGACAAGAAGGGGGGTCTTCCCGTAACCACCCTCCGGCGTGAGAATAAGTACAATTCTGATGAAGATAATGCACTTAAGTAAACAGTGAGAGTACAGTGTGAGTGAATGAATACCTTATGATAATTGAGAATGTATTTATAGCCGAAGGGTGTGAGAAGATGATTGGGTCAGCTGTCCTTTAGAAGATGCTCTCGTAACCACCTGGGCACGTGTCCTCATATGATAGGTTTAATTTATACGTTGCATGTGCATGTATAACAACATGGACACGTGTCCTCATAGGATAGGATGATAGACAACCCTGGCCATGTGCACGGTTATAACGTCCTTGCCAGGTGTCCGTTACTAATTGGCCGAGAGGTAACATATTGCCCAAGAAAGCATCTTGGTAGATCTTCTAGAAAGCAGTTAGTTAATGACAGTTGTCCCGAGGCATTGTCTCTTGGTCCTTTTCCGCGGTTGGGTATCCCGTCTCGCGGATGACTTTTGAGGGTGCCCGGATGCTTCCGCATGCGTCATGTAAGTGTTTCTTCCTCAGACAATTAGGCGGGTGATCCGTATGTCCCGCGGGTGCTTTGTGAGGTGCTCTCAGTTGACCCCGCGGGTAGTACTTAATTAAGGGTATTCGGGTCTTTTTGGTACCCTACCTCTATAAGTGTGTAGTATGGATATATATATAAACGATTAGAATCATATGTAGCCAACATTAACCAACTATAAATTAATGTGCAAATGGTCAAATCATACTCGTTAATACCATTATGCCTTGATATATAACGAATTTATGTATTACAACAATGATATTTAATTTAGATGACATGTTATATGTTCTATAATAAGTGGCAACTTGAAACATGATTATATATAAATGTGTTTTACGTGAACTAACGTTATTGTATTATATGATTATACTGCTTATCTTTTGACATATTAGACCATGTAGTATACCCTAAATGTATAAATGTTAATTGCTTAAGCCTTAGGGTGGGTAGATCTAAATCTTGCATAGTTGCATATGGTTTGATTTTGCTTGGTTTTATTGTGTAACGGTTTGGTTTTAGTTTAAAACATTAATAACAATTTGGCTCGCATTTTGACTTAAAACTGTTAAAATCGGACTGTTAACATTCTCATTTACCTTTGATGGTAGTAGCTTGACCCAAAATAAGTCGCTTTGGGGGGGATTCAACGATTCAACAATAGTGATAAGATTGAGTCATTGAACGTTATTTTCAAAAAGTGGACCTTGTTTCATAAAAGCCGAAGTGGACCCCTGGTTCCAAAGGTTAAATGTCACACCTTACGTCATCTAACCATCCATAATTCGTCGGTGTAAGGTGAATAGAAGTGTAGATTGAATTTAAATTGACTAAAAAGGATTTGTTTTGGTGTAAAGGAACTTAATGTATATTAAAAGGAACTTAATTCGTTTTACATTCAGAGTCAATGCATATTCATTTAAACACATATAAATAAATAAACTATAAAAATAAATTAAAAAAATTGGTTGCTTAATTAGTTAATAAAACTTTGAAGAAATCTATAAATTAAAGGTGAGACAAATATATATCTATAAAAAATTGGTTGCTTATTCAAACAAATGAAAATAAATAAATTATAAAAAGGCAAAAAATAATACATTTTTATAAATTAAACAAGTTGGTTAATTAATTAATATAATTTTAGTCATATAAATAAGTTAAAACAATAAAAAAAAAATAAAAATGGGCTAATTCACACAAAATTTCCGTTAGGCGGAATATACTATGACTCTATGAGACGTAAACCATAGTGCCAAATTTTATTTTTTTAAATAATCTGAAAGTATAGAGAGAAGAATAGAGTGTAGAGGTGAGTGTGATTTATATTTGTAAAAAATGTGGTTAAAATGGTTTAGGATTTTTTTTTTTATTTGGAATTGATTTTTTAAAATTTTAAACGGTCAAAAATTAAGCATGCTCGCAAGTTTCCTACCTCAATCACTCGTTCCAATGGTGGCGGTGTCCCGTGGCCTACTTGCTTTACTCGGTGTTACCGGGTCATCCGAGTAAACAACCCCCTTACCCTAACAAGGCATTATTACCTTCTTTCTTTTCTTTTCTTTTCTTTTTTTTTTATTTTTATTTGCGTTCACAAATTAAAAAAAAAAATAAAATAAAAAACAGTTGAAATAAATTGAATTAGACGGACAGCATTACGGCGGGTGTCGTCGGTGCCGCCGCATGCATGCCGCATCCACGTGAGGTTCCACCAGCACTGTTGGCATCATTTTACTATTATTTTAACACACATGTATTAAATAAGAAAAATTATGTGTATGCTACAAAATATATTTAATACACATGTATTTAGTTTTATTGTTACAAAATGCATTTTTCTTAACATATGCATTGAGTTGCGTGCTCCTTCAGATAAAACCTAGCTTGATATTATCATTACCAAAGTCTGATATTATAGGTTTTATTTAAAAATAATAGTAATAGTAGTAATTAACATACTTATTATAGTAGCTGATAACAAATGCATATAAAAATGTTTATAAAAATCCATAAAATAAATTAAATTAAGTATTTAAAATGAATATAGTTAAATTCTCGTTATCTTCTAAACAGACTTCCATATGGACCATATGCCACCACCTCCTGCTTCAAGAAAATCCATGAAAAATCAATCTTAAATTTATAAAGTTTGTAAACGAGATACTCTCTGATGATAAATAATGAATCTCAACCTTTTACGATTCACATGCCCTACAACCTTTTTTAGATTAGATTCCTTAAAGCCTGAAAATATGACAGGACATGTTTTGTTTTGTTTTGTTTTATTTTGTTTACGATTTCTTTATATACATTAATTAAGCATGCTACACATGTTAAAAAGGCACAATCACACATATTAATGTTTAAGTTAAAATTAGAACTTTTTAAACACACATATGAGAGTAACTACTTCTAATGCACGAAATGTACTTAACAATTAAACAAGGATTTCATCGGTTACCTCCCAGGCTTCATATAATTACCCTTCTCTATCATTATTATATAAAATATATTATGTTTCGAAAAAATTTAACCGACTACGAGTAGTCAAGGATAGAATAAGTGAGGAAGTGTTCTGAAGAATCTTGTGAGAAATGGGTGACAAAAAATGCCATACAGAAACGATTGTTAATTGTGCTCTCCTCTAACGAGCAAAGTGGGAGGCCTAAGTGTCTGACTGAAGAATCCAATGAGTTCAAGTTTTAGACTTTTGATGGTTTTTGTGTTGCACCGTTGTAGCGGAGATGTCGACGGCATTGTTGGTCATCTGGTGGTAGCAATTCTGACAAAAATTGAGAGATTGAGAGATTGAGTCTACAGTGAAAGCTGAGGAAGAATTAAAGATATGGCGATGCTGGAATCAAACATAGCCAAACTCTAGAAAAACTGAACGCCCTTAAATACGAGACTTTAAACATCAACTTATTTTATTTAGTAATCGAGTCGCACCTAGCGATTCATTTGCATTAAAACTAGTATCACAAACCTTTGTTTGTATAGTAAGACCTAATTGTAGAGTTTTCTACATTCATTTTAGCTACTTTTTAGATGACAAACTAAAGGATAAAACTATAAGAAAAGAATTTACCGTTAAGAAAGGTTAACATATCCTCTTATGACCTCCTAAAAGTTCCACCAACGATTACATAATTTATGTATAATTGAATTTTGTTTAACAAACTAAAGTATTAATTAATGAAACTTAAAGTTTGAAATGTAAGTTGTCTATGTGATGGCATTTATATTGTTTAATTAATAAAACAAATTATTTTAAAATTTTACGTATTTAAACAAAAGTTGAGGTAGCACTTGACACTTGTTATGAAAAGGTGGAGCGGTGTGAATAGAAGGTGACATTAGCTGGGATTGATTTAACTTTTGCCAGCAAATTGGTCAAAACAACGAACATACAATTTGGAGTTTAATTTGAACCAATAAATTCAAGAGAAAATAAATGTGAGACCAACCCCAGTGGCTTCACTCTTTGTATATGTGTTTTCAGAAAGTCCAAACAGTCAGTTTTTACTAAAAGAAGAAGAGTGATCCAGGATAACCAAATTTAAAGAAAACTAGAAACTGTCTGAAAAAATAACCTGAATATTCAGATATTTATATTTCATATATGTTTTTTTTTAACTACGGAAGTGAGACAAGTGTCTATTAGTTCTATTAGTTGCGTTAAGAGGAAGTTTTGTGTAGTTTGTATCCTAACGGGCATTTTTAACCACATAAGACCATAAATAAACATATACAATACGTGAGATATACATTCGATAAATAATTAGTAACAAGTATCCTATGATTATGAAATTGTGATAACCAAAATCCATTTCATACTCTTATCTATTTCTAACTCATATTTTCTAATAGGGGCCTTTGATCAGCCAAATACCGTGGAATTTAGATTGATTTCGAACTATGTTCAACGTTTATTTCTAAGAAGATCACAATAAATGAAAAACAAATACTTTATTAATGAAATGAATGCTACATTTCTTCATAACTTCGAGCTTTTGGCATCTTCCGTTTCTTCGAACGAAATGTTTGGGCCAGTCATTTAATTCATAGTTTGAAAATTCATTATGTAACAATTTAGTGTCTAAATTGTTATTTTATAACATTTTTGGGGTTATATTTTACTTAATAAATTTATTTGGATATAAATAATCGTGTTATAAAGTGAAACTGTAAAATTTTTATTTAAAAAGTATGAATCACAACCTAAAGATGAATAAGTAGTCGTATATTAAATAAATATGCTTCTTTTATTGAAAATATAGACCAATACCATTTACAACTAGTTCCTCATAAGCTCGTTCACAATTCAACTTAAAATGATTCGACATAAGCTAATTATCTCGTATGAACTTCAATGAGAGTTCCAGCTGAAAATACATAGTTTAAGATTTGATCATCGGTTTTCTTTATCTAATGATAGTTTAGCATTGTATTGTTTGCAATTTGTATAGTTGAAACTTTTGTAACCTATTAATTTGAGAATTTTATAAAACAAAATCAAAGAAAATCATCAAAAAAATAATTTAGCGTGCTCATAAAGAAACAAGCTAACTCAATTTACTCGTTAAACGGTATTATCATATATATATATATATATAGAGATAGATTGATTTTTCTTATTGTAGTATAATAATGTTTATACTTGTTTTATCTATCTATCTACTTGTCTCTTTCCGTACACATCAACACACTCACTTTTCTACTTTTCTATTATTAAAAAGAGAATATTTTATATTTGGTATAAGGGTTGGCATTTTGACTTGCCCATGAATAGTTATACTAAAGAACGAATTCAATATTCATTTGACCCGTAAAGTAGTGACCCCAATTTCGAAAGGTGTTCAAAGGTTTTGTTGTTCAAATCTCTCTTTTTAGATACATTCAAACTTGGAAATTTTAAAAACAAATATTTGCAAGGAAACTTGTAAACTTAGTATTTTGTTCAAATCTCTCTTACGAAATACAATTTTCTGATATCCAAGTTTATGAAAAACAAAATAAAAAATAATAATAATAATAAACTTAGTAGGGTGGTTAAGGAAATCACGGTTTCAACCCTACATCTTTTTCATTCTTAATCGTGTTCTTATGGATATTGAACAATATGAGAATGTATATATAATACGCATGTTTGGTGCTTTAGCCTTTAAGCATTTGTGTTTCTAAAGCTAGCCAGGAATGTAATGTATGTACTTAGTTGTTGCATATTATATCAATTATATATTTGCACTACGTACTACAAAAACGAGCACAAGTGAACAAAACCAACGACCGGAATATTTAGTGACCAGATTAGCGAAAAAACGATGCGGTTGTAAATTTGTGACAAAAACAAATGTTTTGGATAGTACTTATCATTGTGTAAAGAACATGATTAGGGGATAATTTACCAATTTAGGTCGATCATATCCTATGGGAAAACTCTTTTATAAAGATTATAGATAGAAACACGTACATTGTAACCTTATGTTGAGTTGATTGACAACACGAGTATATAACATCTTTCAGAATATGAAAATATGTTTGAAACGTTATTACATAATTTAATTCTTACATTGTATTAACTTACAATTTCGTTGAGCTTATAAATTAAAAGAATAAAATTTTATTTATAAAAATTTGAAACATATATGTTAATTTAGTAAACCATAGAAATTTTCTAGTAACTACCCGAAAAAATAAGAAAAATAGCTTTAGATCATGTGTAGTCATAAAGCTCCACTACCAGGGGTTATGCGTCACGTGGCGCACAGTCAGAGTTATGGTTTTGTACAAAAACAGGTTATAGTCATAACTCTCCACATCCAGGGGTTATGCGTCACGTGACACCCAGTCACTTTTACACTTTTTGTTTTTTTTTTAATTTTTAATAAGAATAATCAAATAACAATAATATTTTATTAAATAAATATTACAAGAAAATAAAAAAAAACTATCCGTCGTTGTTGTCGTCGTCGTCTTCGCCCTCTTCGTCGTCTTCGCCCTCTTCGTCGTTGTCCTCGTCGTCCTCATCGTCGTTTTCATCGTCTTCGCCATCGTCGTCGTTGTCTTCATCATCGTCTTCATTGTTGCCCTCGTTTTGATCATCGTTTTCACCAGGCAAAGGCCGATACATCCAAAGATGTTGGACCAAATCCTCCTTTAGTGCGTTATGTATCTCTCTTGACCGCACGGAATCCGAGTTTTCGAGTCGTTGCTCCATACTTGCCGGAGTCCGTGGTGGATCCGGGTCCGGTATGAAAGTTGGACATATTGCTCTTCTCTCGTCCTCGATGATCATGTTATGCATTATGATACACGCATACATAGCACATCTCATTCTTTCTAAAGACCACAGACGACAAGGATTTTTAACATAATGTCATCGTTGTTGAAGAACACCAAAACACCTCTCGATATCCTTTCTCGCAGACTCTTGCACTTTCGTAAAATACTGTCTTTTTTCATCCATCGGGTCTCTGAATGTTTTAACAATTATCGCGAACTCTGGATATATTCCATCACCCAAATAGTACCCATGATCGTAGAAGTTATCGTCAGCCCAAAACGAAGCGACGAGAACGGTCCCAGATATGTAACTCTCCATCACAGGAGACTGCTCTAAGACGGTTATGTCATTGTTGGAACCGGGAACACCAAAGAATGCCGACCAAATCCAAAGGTCGTATGAAGCGATCGTTTGAAGGCTGACCGTTGGTCCCTTTTTGTCACCTCATGTGAATTGACCTCGCCATGCAGTTGGACAATTAGCACATTCCCAATGCATGCAATCTACACTTCCTATCATGCCGGGGAAACCATGAACCCTTGTATGTGCCTCGTAAAGACATTGTAGATCGTTAACGTTGGGCTCTCTCATATAATGTGGTCCATATAGTTTAAATATTCCTATATTTTACAAATTTTTTATAAAATAAATAATCACAGTAAACAAGTGATAAACTATTTAAAAAAAAACAAAACGTACCGTAACAAAAATACTCCAAGGTGTCCCGAGTTGTTTTTTCGACCATCTTTAAATACTCGTCGTTGATGTCGGTCGTGTTTCCGTAGGCGAGCACGCGCACGGCTGACGTAACCTTCTGAATAGCCGTGAATCCTAGCGTCACTCGAGCGTCAGGCTTTTGCTTAAAGTAAACTCACGCTCCAAATCATTGGTGATGCGCATAAATAAATTTTTAGACATCCGAAAACGACGCCTAAAGGTCTTCGGGTTCTTGTATCTCGGCTTGTCGCAGAAGTAATCCGCCATCAACCGGTTGTTGGCTTCGGCACGATCTCGTTCGATATATGCTCTGGTTGAAACGGGGGGTGGAGAGCTAATCGCACCCGTAACGGAACTCATACACTGTGTCGCGAGCATAATCGCACTCGTAACCGCCTGTTCCTCCTCCACGTCCTGGGCTTCTTGGTCAGGCCCGAAAAACTGTTTATATATAGATGGAGGATCCATATATAGTGAATTTGGTGTAAAGGAATTATAGAGTTGTAGAGTTGAAAGAGAATTTTTATAAATATGATAAATTTTGATTAGGAATTAGTTGGTTTAATATATAAAGAAATTAATTTTTTTTTATTAATCACCAACGGTAACATTCAACGGTCCATTTTTTTATTTTTGTGCCATCAACCGCGTTTTGTACACAACGTAGCAAAAAAAAATCTTATAACGCGGGGGGGGGGGGGGGTGTACCCCCCTGCGTTTTGATCCTAAACGCTACACAAAACTCACCCACTATGGGTGGTCTTACCAGTAGAATAAAGAATAAGAAATTTCCTTAAGTAAAAGTCAAACATCACCACATTGAGTTTACAATTTACTTGTTCGAGTCGTCGCTAACGTGGGGACTGGGGACTGAGGAATGAGGATGTATATTCCATTGTATAAATGTCCTTGACTAGTTGTATACTTGTATATGCTTTGTTTACGGTTTTATAGTAGTAAAAGAGAAAGTCACAAAACTAATTACCTTCAATCCACGGATCCACCTACATATATAACCTCATCACAAGGAACAGTTAAAAACTATCAATCCCTATTAAGCTACTAGACGAGTGCCCGCGCGATGCAGCGGGTCTTTGAACGCGGACTCTATTAATCACGTAACAATCATGAGTGTTCATGGTTCAGTTTAAAACCTTGAAACCGTATAAACTGGTCATCGGCTTGGTTTCACAGCTGGGTTTTTTACTTTCAGTCGGTTTTTTTTACTTCATTTATCCTTTCAAGTATCATATTTTGACTTAGTTGGAATTGATTATACGGTTATATTAATAATCATTTTAAGCAAATTTTATTATCAAAGCTTAAACTTTTAAACCAAACCAGAGTCATACTGTTAATAACAGTTTGGTTTCAATTTTTAATGGTTTAGTTTTCGTTTAAAAACAATAAAGACCGGCATTGAACACCCCTACGTAACATATTAATTTTTTTAATTGAAAAAATTATAATAATATTATATACAAATTAAAGAGAATAAAATATTCGTTTTTATGGTGCAATGTTTTTACAAAAATATTAGCGTATGAAAAACTTATTGTCATTTAAAAATCGTAGGTGAGATGTTGGTTTAAAGTTGAAACTAAAAACATGATATGGTTAAAGATGAGGGGCCAAACTTGTAAGTTGAGTTAATTGTATTTAAAAGACAAGTTTACCCTTAATTATACTTGTACCTTATGCTTTAAGTGTTGTAAATTACTTAAAAATTGGTGTCTTAATTTGCCCTTGTTTGATGAAATATATATAGTATAGATATATCTTCTAGTGTTAGGAATAATATTATTATATGTTTTTTTTAATAGATAGGTATAAAAATTACTCATGTATTTTTTAATGAAGTTTATGCACTTTTATTTATTTTTCTAGATTTAAAATATATGAATTTAGATATATATAAAAAATGAAAACTAAAAAATTCCTTCATGATTCTCCTTGAATCTCCATCCACCCTTAAAAAATCTTCACACACTTTCTATTAGAAAATAAATAGATTTTCATATATATTAAAGATATGGTATGTTTTAAAGATATTTAGAGAGACCTTATTATTTTTAATTATCTTATCGAGATCTCTTTGTATTTCTTTCCTTTATAATGAGGTTTAGATTTTCAATAATAATCCTGAAATCATTGTATACCATATACATTGGGAGAAAATACTAAGAGATCTCAATTAAAAATAACTAGCTTTTTACTCGATGCGTTGCGTCGGGCAAGTTGATAAATCCGAACGGTGGTAAACACAAGTATTACAGGTCCTGAGTGTTGAGGCGGTAAGTCGACGTGAATACAGTCGGTTTAGGTTACGTGTGTTATTGTACGGAAACCCAAACAAAAAATTTATAAATATTGAGACTGATCAATGGGGTGATGTCCGTTGGTAAAACTCGAGCGTTGTTGATCCCTAATGTTGATGTGGTGAGTCTATGCAAATTCGGTCAGATTTTTTTCACGTCCATTACGAATTTGAAAACTAAAAAAAATTGGCATTCGGTTGGTTTTCGTTATTCGTTATCATACTGGAACTAAAAAAAATGCGATAAGTCTACGCATTAGGTCAGTTTCTATCACGTTCGTCACGGTATCGAAACTAAAATAAAACAAATAAAAAAACATACGAAACTAATTAGAAATATAATTATCTATCTTAGAAAAAGAAAAGCAAAACAAAAATTATATAAAAAACCTTGGCCTAATGAAACTTTGTCAAGTAGACCAATTATATATCAACAACGCCAAATTTTATATATATATTAGTAATAGTAATAACTAATAAGATATCTATAAATATCTTCTATACATATCATTTATATCAAATTTATCTATATATTTATAGGGTTTGGATCAAATATAAATGAAATTAACGTGCTAAACGTGAGAATCAAGTAGAGTAATTATATATACAAGTAAAGTAGAGCAATTATATAATTACTCTATTTGTATATATAATTACTCTACTTGATTCTCACGTATAGCGCGTTAATTTCATTTGTACGTTAACCTTCCCCTATATTTATAATAGGTAAATGCTAGACTATAGAGAGAAACAAAAGTAAGAAGTGTGAGAAAAATTCAGAAGTGTGTGAAAGACTTGTGGTAAAAAAAACCTAAAAGAAAGTTAAAAAAATAATATACAATCATAACTCAAAATCTAAATAAAAAATAAAAAAAGTAAAAAAAAAAAACTAAAATGTTTCTCACGTCTTTCTCATTCAAAAAGAAACCAGAAAAATACACAATGTTGAGAAAAAATACACAATGAAGAAAATAAACAAAAAACACAGTGATAAAAAAACAATAAACCGTAAAATATAGCACAATGTTGAGAAATAATACACAATATAAAGAAAAAAAACAATGTTAAGAAAAAAAGACACACTTAATGACGAAATAAAAAAACACAATGATAAATAAAATACACTATGATCTTTCTCGCAACATTCTTTTTGTGAACGAAGAAGACGGGAGAAACATCCTTGTTTTTTTTTTTGAGTTATTTAAATTTATTATTATTATTATTATTATTATTATTATTATTATATTTAGGAGCTTTTTTTTACCACACATATTTGATATTTCTTAACATTCTTACTTTTTTCTATTTATAGAATAACTTGACCCATCTATAATATATATGAATATCTTATGATACTCCCAACTTTTAATATAACATTCTTTAATTAGTTGATCATTCTTCATAATTCTCCGTAAATGTTCACACACCCGTATACCCTTGCAATAACAAATGCATAATAAAACCATCATCAATGAATGCAATGCTTTTGGTGACTTAAAGGTGAGATGGTTGATAACTTGTGATTGAGAAATGAGAGAGAAATTTTCAATGTAAGTAAGGAATGTAATGGGAAAATTATCATAAAGAGAGAGAGAAAAAACAGAGGAGGTGGATACTATAATCTGTCCAACATCCTTTTATGAATTTTGACTGATTATTATGTATTGGACTAAGAGCATTCTCAACCGGTTCTCCATCCCTATCTCTATAATTACACTAAAAAACACTACATTTCTCTCTCCTGTTCAATTAAATAATATTTTTTATACCTTTATCATTACAGTTTTCTCTCTCCTCTACTCACAACCAATCCAACAAATATTAAAAAATAAATAGGGGAAACAATATTTCCCCAAATGTTTCTCCAAATTTACAAAAAATCACTACATTTCTCTCTACACCCTATAATTTACACTCACAATCACTTACAACCTCACCCTATAATTTGCAAACTCCCCTCACATAATTATAGAGAATGGAATGAGAATGCTCTTAGGTTATATAAATTGGATGTGACTCAATGATAGAGCACTTATTTTACAAGTGAGATGTATGGGGTTCAAACCTCACCATCACTAATTTATATGGGAAATATGAGAGATGACCCTAGTTTGCCAGGGTTCGAGTCCTGATCTCACCCGGTTTTACCGGCTCCTCGTTGCCGTGCCATTTGGCGGGCGTGAGGGTCGGGTTTTATCCGGTGAATCCCTCAATAGGTGGACCGCTAGGGGCTCCGTTCGTCCGGACTGGTGGCCGGCTCGGGCTACCTTTAACCAATGGGGGCCACGTACGGAGTACCCGACGTTACTTAGTTGGTCGTTCAAAAAAAAAGGTTATAGCCATTCAAAAAAATAAAATAAAATTGGATTTAAGGTATTTTACGTCTTTTACGTACACATTTTTATAAGCACTTGTAAAAGGTATTTTATGTAAACACTCTTCACTTTAAGGTTCAAGGTATTTTATTGTAGTTTTGTAATTTTGACCTCATAAATATAATAATCAATTTAAGACATATACTTGTAAACTAAAAAACTAGCTTTTTTCAAATACGAGTGTCAAGTTAAAAGTATATTTATTTGTTTATAGGCTTATTGAATAATTTAAGGTTATTTTTTTTGTTAATAGCCTACAAAGTGTTTATTAGACAGGCTCATTTTAGCTCATAGCTAGTTGATAAGATCATAAATTGTTAAATTTATGAGGGGAACGTTGTGTTTAGTAGGGTAGGGTTTGCTAAGGGGAACGTTGTGTTTAGTAGGGTAGGGTTTGCTATTCAGAAGGGGGTAGCGGCACAGCTTGTTGCCCGTCTATCTGCCGTTAGTCTGTAATTATCTATGCTATTTATAATTTGTGATGTAACTTTTGATTAAAAGAATTAATATTAATATTAATATTAATAAATTGTTAAAAAGAAACCCACGAGACTTTTAAAATAGTTAAATATTTTGACCAAGTAGCAAATCATAACAATCAAATATTCTTTCCTTTGTTGTAAAACCATGGTTTAAAGGGTTTTGAAGCCATTTCATCAAGAATATATGTATGCGAAGTTCTAATTGTGAATCATGATGATTTTGGGTCGGCTAAACTCGAAATATGCCTATTTGTTTAGCTGACTTGTCATCTCGGGCTCTCCATATAAATTAGAAGATGGCTCCGACTTAATTAGTAGATGTATATTAGTATATTCATTTTTCCTTAACATTCTTCTTCTTTATCTTTATAATCTTGTCCCGTTAATGTTGTTGCTTGGTTTCTTCACGGCCTTATGTTTCTTCACCGCTACTTTGACCATTGTGGTATAGACCAAAGCAAGGATAATGGTAAAATTGAGTGCCCAACTTGTAACACCCCACTTTTTCATTAATGTTTCAGAGTGTAAGAGCATTCCCATCCCATCCCCCATAATTATGTGAGATTGGTAAATTATAGGGATGAGTTTTGAATGATTGTGAGTGTAAATTATAGGGTGGAGAGAGAAATGTGGTGATTTTTTGTAAATTTGGGGAAACATTTAGGGAACATTGTTTGCCCCTATTTATTTTTTAATATTTGTTGGATTGGTTGTGAGTATGGGAGAGAGAAAACTGTAATGATAAAAGTATTATTTAATTAAACAGGAAAGAGAAATGTAGTGTTTTGTAGTGTAATTATAGAGATGAGGATGGAGAACGGAATGTGAATGCTCTAAGGCTACTATTAAAATTCTTTCAAACGTGACATGTCTTAAAGTTTTCAACCGAGATTCATTGTACTTCAAAAATGCACACGATTCTTTTATTTTAAACACAATTCGCTTATACAGATTTACATACCAAGCTTACTAACCCCAAAAATTCTAATTAAAAAATGGAAAATATTTATTTTTAATAATCTATTCCTCAAAAAGATATAAATAAATTAAATAAAAAAAACTTTAAAAACACCCACCAAAAACAAACTTTATATTATTTTAATTTCTTTTTCAACCCCTTCGAAACTTTGTTTAGTAAAGTAAACACACCCCCTGGAAACTGCTTGACCCCTTCTATTTAAGGTGTCTCTCATTGCCTTCAAATTGTGCATTGCATTCAGTTTCACAATTCCACAAAATATCAATAAAAAAGTACTCATCTTCATATCTGCAAAGGTACCCTGTTTAGTATTTATTCTATATCTGCATTATTTGATTTAATGCCTACAAGGTGTTTGCTGAAATGCCTTAATGGGCACCGAGTTTACAAACTTCACTTCCAAGATATGATTGTTAGTCCCATTTTTGCAAACAACAACAACAACAATAATAATAATAATAATAAAATCTTGTTTTCTTGAATTTGTTCATGCTGTGTAAATTAGCCTCATTTACTGCTTTATCTGATCACTTAGTTTAACTTCTGTCACAGCTCATTACAATTCATATTGTTTGCTGTTTGTTTGTATTAGGTGTCACTTCTAGCTAGTTTGAATTGAATAATATCAAATGTGTTATGATCAACAAGATCTTGATCAACTATAGTTATAAACTAATGCATATGATTAGCAGGAAAATCAAGTCTTTTGGAGAACTTGCATGGGGTTGTCGCTTTCGTGCCCGTTTGCTGTATACGCCGATTTAGAATCAGCCCTAAAATCCATCAGTTTAGAGGATGATCATGAAGTTAAACAGTTAGGATTATCTTGTAGTTTTAAGATCCAAGAATATAAACCAGCAGCAATGCAGTTAATGGTATCTCAAGAAATGAAGATGGAAGGATCAAGCTTCAAACTTTCTTCAGATAAACACGTTGAAAAGACCGAAATGCCCTCTGAATCCCCAAGATCTGATAATTTGTTGGAAGATCTTGAGCCACCAGGGAGTCCCAAACATGAGGCAGCCGTAAAGTTGCAGAAAGTTTATAAAAGCTTTCGAACGAGAAGAAAGCTAGCAGATTATGCGGTTATAATCGAACAAAGCTGGTACGCGTTTAAATTGTTTTATTCTAATTTAATAAATGAAATCATGTAGGTTGCAGTGTTTCTGATATGTTTGTATTTTAATGTATTTTTTTAGGTGGAAGTTGCTAGATTTTGCAGAACTTAGAAGAAGTTCTATATCATTTTTCGATCTTGATAAACAAGAAACCGCCATTTCACGATGGTCTAGAGCAAGAACAAGGGCTGCAAAGGTAAATTAATAAACTTTATATCAAATTTTGAAAAGGGTATATCAGGTTGGAAAAGGGTTATCAAAGAATGGTAAAGCTCAAAAACTTGCCTTGCAACACTGGCTTGAGGCAGTAAGTTAACCTATCTTCAATTCTTTTATTTTAGAATGTGACTGATATGATTATTAATTACTAATTAAAAATTTAAAACAGATTGATCCAAGACATCGTTACGGACATAATCTTCACTTTTATTATGGAAAATGGTTGCATTCTCAAAGCAAAGAACCCTTCTTTTACTGGTAATAACCTTAACTCATAGCAATATTATAAATTATAATTATAATGCTTATACATAGTTCCCATATTTAATCTAATATTATATTTTATAAAAACTCAGGTTGGATATAGGAGAAGGGAAAGAAGTGAATCTTGTTGAAAAATGTCCAAGATCAAAACTTCAACAACAATGCATCAAATACCTCGGCCCCGTATGTCACTTCTTATCCACAAAGTTTTGATTTTTTTTAACAAACACGAACAACAAATGCTTACCATATTTTTGTTTTTATTTTTTTTATAGATGGAGAGGAAGGAATACGAGGTTATGATAGAGGATGGAAAACTTTTATATAAACAAACCGGGGAGTATGTCGATACGACTGGATCATCAAAGGGTTCTAAGTGGATTTTTGTTTTAAGCACATCAAGAACTTTATATGTTGGAATGAAAAAGAAAGGTTTATTTCAACATTCAAGTTTTTTAGCTGGTGGTGCCACGTTAGCAGCCGGGAGATTCATGTCTGAAAAAGGCGTCTTAAAAGTAATTAATTTTAGCTTAATTAACATATTAATGCTTTTTTTTAGCTTCGTAAAAGTATGCTAATTTTAAAATTTTGTGATTGTTTTTTAGGCAATCTGGCCTCACAGTGGCCATTATCGTCCCACACAAGAAAATTTTCAAGATTTTGTTTCGTTTCTTCAAGAAAACGGTGTGGATACTACTTATGTCAAGGTAAAAACAAATAATTTAAGGTTATTTACTCTTCTTTATTTGATATTATGATAGAATATATGGATCAAGATCATTTCAGAGCTTCCAAATATTTTACCAACTCTTACAACCAATCATTTTTTTATTTTTTTTATTTTATGTATTTTATATTATGTGGGTAGTTTTGTCATTTATTATATATAAATTGGTTATTACACAATTGTAAACTTGTGATTACATACAATAAATAACAAAAATACCTTCAGAGAATATTAATTATATATAACAAATAAACAATGTTGATTAATTTAATTTTGTTTATTGCAATCAGATGGATTCAGATGAAGATGACAATGAATCATTTGGCAAACAAGCCAGTAGCATTCACATAAGAACTCATTCTTCAGAAGAAGACACAAGTGAAAAGGAACACCTTGAAACAGAATATGTGCACGTAGAGGATCACACCTCGAAAATGAATATTATCATGAACAAAATTACTTATTTACCCCAAGAATCACCAAAGAAATCAAGATTGTCAAGATCATCTAGTAGAAAACTAAGCACTCTCAGAATACCAAACAAAGATGACATTTTTATGACCTTAAACACCAAGAATCAAGACGCTGAAGCAAACGACTCGATTGGGTCGCACAAGATTCACGCCACACCAGCGCCTGACATGTCAGAGTCAGACGATGAAGAAACTATTCCTAGGAAATCGATTCTACAAAGAATCGACTCACGTAAAGGAACAAAATCGTTTCAACTGGGGAGACAGCTCTCGTGCAAATGGAGCACGGGAGCTGGGCCCCGCATCGGGTGCTTGAGGGACTACCCTATTGAGCTGCAATCACATGCATTGCAGCAAGAAAATTTGTCTCCAAGAAGTGATCCTTGTAACATTAAGTACGCAAATAAGAGTTCTTTTTCAAGAAACTGCGGCCCCTACAGAACAAGATCTTCCCCGGTCCAAATAAGTGAATTTACAGAGATTTTTTGATTAATTTTTAATCTTTTTTAGGATGAATATGAAATTGACATAGGCATTTTATTCATTCTTTTTGAAAAGTTCATTTTTTTATATCTTGAAACATTATACAGATGTAAAAGAAAATTAAAGATGTTTATATAGTTGAATAATGAATTGCAGAAAGTTCAATTTTTTGTTTGGTTTGACCTTGTAAAACATATTACTTTCCAAGCTGTACTTTATGCACGGATGATTGTACTTCACAGTCCACACTTTGTCATACACATCACTTTAAAGCCCACCAAGAATAAACGCGTATTGAACTACACTTGCAGGATATTCATAAAAGCAGGGAGTTTGACTTTTTATTAGTCAAAGTTTCAAATATCATTGCATTTCTTTGAGTTTACTTGTATTTTATAAGGAATGGAGGTTTCATTTGCTTGTTGAAACCGTGTAAGAAAAGTATTGTGTTTACTAAATATTTTGGATATAGTTTAATTTTCTTTAAAAAATGGATTAAGTCAATAAGTTAAAAATATTGGAGATTTAATCCAAGTCATGTTTAAAGAGTATTCTACATCTTGCACTAAACTTGTATTTTATAATTAAATCCCTAGAAAAGTTAAAACTTTTTCGTAACATCTGATTCTCATACAATTTTTGCTCAAGTTATTATTTAATATAGAGCATTTCTTATAAACTCAGTATCTTTTGTATTCACGTCCGATGTTAAATTCGTCTACTTCCACCAAAGTTTGGGAGTAAATCCTTAATGGTTATCTACTATTCTAAAAGTAATAATGTAATATAGGTGATGTGTCCCTTGATGAAAGTCAATGTATCTAAATTGAAAATAAAACAAAGGTCCATGATAACCAAATATTCTTGGCCCAATGTTTGGTACAGCAATATTATAAAGTTGTTTAATCATAGATATCTGCAAATGGCAGTTGTACTTGTCTGTAGTACCATCTTCAAGGTCCCAGATTTCGTTTGAACAATGGAACATGGTGACTACATGTGATTTAGATGGACAACTTTCATTTTAATATTTTGAAGGGCTTTGCATTAATTGCAACTCCCTTGAATGGATCCTGATGTTTTCACACTATGGATTCAATCAAGAAATTTGATTACTAGTTGCATATACTTGTTTACATTAAAAGAAAATCTCACTTGTTTTATGTTTATCTAGCTAAATTGTCATAACTTCCGAATTCGAATCTTGTATTCATATAGTTTGGTGAATTCTAGATAATATTTACTACATTTGTTAATATTTTAACACCTATATAAAATGAATATAGTTAAATGTATAAATAACTTCTATGTACTATAAAACAAGTTTTATGTCCAACTAAGCTAGCTCAAGAAGACAAGTATGTTACTATACAATTTAAAAAAAAAGGTTTTATCATTTTATGTATAACCTAAGGCTATGTGTAGTGGATGAGCTACAATTAGGGGCGAATTGTGACATGTCCCAGTCAGCAAGGAGTGAAAATTTGTTTTTGGGGTGTAATAGTGTAGGGGCTACAAGTTGGGCCCACAGTTTCTTTTTTTATTATTTTCTTTTTATAATTAAACTAAACAAATAAAAACCAATTTATTTAAATAATTAGATAAAAATGCATTAAAATTAAAAAGAAATACAAAAAACTTAAAAAAACATAACTAATAATGCATTAAAATTACATAACTAAAAATATTAAAAAACATAACTAAATAAAATACTAATATCCATAATATTCACGCATTTTTTCCATTCGTTGTCGTTGCAATAATGCGGTCTCTTCGTGTAACCCGGCATCTTTGAGGGATTTGTATTCTTCACTCATTTTCCGCAATTCCAACATTTGGGCAATCTTTTCGTGTTGTTTGTCGGTTTCTCTCATGGTATCGTTGAGTTCCTCGACACATTTTTTGTGTTTTTTGATGATTTCTTTCATGGTAGCGGCGAGTTCCACGAGTGTCGGTTGGTTCGGGTTGTTTGTAGGATTCATTTTGTTAGATTTTTTGAAGAAGGTTTATGTTTATATAGATGTGAAATGAAGAAGAATGATATGGAATGGAGAAGAAGGTATATGTTTATATAGATATATAATATATTGATTAATTAATTTTTTTTTTTATTTTGTACCGTTGTCAAACGGTCAAAATAATAAAATATTACTATTTTCTCAAGAGTTTAGGCGATAAAAAGAATCCGCCCCCGCCTCAAATCGCCCAAAAATCACCGGGGGAGGGGGGGGGGGGGTGTTTGGCATAAGAAGCTCATATAGAACTTAAGAAAATAATAATAAAAAAAAAGTCAGCACAAAGAAACAAATTAGGCAAAAAGCCAAAAAAGACTAGAGCATAAATAATAAATTAAATTAAATCCTAACATATGGGTTATGTTTTTGTTGGAGGTTAATTAAAAATCACCGGGGGAGGGGGGGGGGGGGGGGGGGGGGGGGGTGTTTGGCATAAGAAGCTCATATAGAACTTAAGAAAATAATAATAAAAAAAAGGTCAGCACAAAGAAACAAATTAGGCAAAAAGCCAAAAAAGACTAGAGCATAAATAATAAATTAAATTAAATCCTAACATATGGGTTATGTTTTTGTTGGAGGTTAATTCCACCAAGCTTTTAATTTATAATAAACTGTGTTTTTAATATTTTTATTAGAACTACTACTATTAAATTTTATAATGAGATGTGTTTTTATGGAAGGAGTTTTTTAACGGAGCTCAAGGTTGGTTATGGAGGTTAGTTTTTCTAATAAATGATTAGTTTTTGTGTAATGGAAGACCAGAAATACAATGCATGTGGCTTCCAACGCCACATGAGATATACGAGTTTTTTTTTTTTGGAGATGAGTTTCTTAATGGAGCTCAAGGTTGGCTATGAAGGTTAGGTTTTCTATTATATGATTAGTTTTTGTGTAACGGAAGATCGGATAATGCATGTGGCTTTCAACGCCTCTATACAATCATGATGTCTCACCATGGCCAAATATTTAGGGCCTGCTCCACCGTCGATCATTCTTTTTAAAACCAAGATTAATGCACCAAGTTAGATTTAAATGCAAAATCTCATAGTTATTTGAACTAATGTGTACGGTTGATCAACAAATACAATACAATCAAATGGTTACATACTTACATATATGATGGTTGTACCTCATGGTTCAAAGAACAGACAACATAAAAACATTAAGGTACTATGATTATAGATTTACAATTTTGTTGTTTAAGATTGTTGGTTTATGTTGTTGAGTTCATGCATGTAGTACCACAATGGTTGTTCAACGATGGAGTGATTGGTTCTTGTAATGTGTAGGAAGAATCTTATCCACTTTAAACTGACCCGATGTATGATATTATGGGTAGTTGATATTTGGTTAGAGAATCTTGTTGTTAAGGTCAACAATTCATAAACATTTTTGTCGAGTCGATCGAGACTAGTTTAGAGAAATACTTAAAAAGTTTCATTAAGTATACGACAATACAGAAAATTGTTAAATTTCATTAGACAAAAAGAAACTTTTATATTTTATTATGTTATATTCTATATGTGTTATAATGAAACTTATTCTTTGAACTAAGACCAACCGTAGTGATGGAGGGGGAAGCGCCCCCTCCTTTAATTTCATTGGTTATCATCTTAAGTGGTCACATTCTTAAAATTTTAGGGCGTTTTGTATAAAGCGATGAGAGAGATTTTGAAACCTAAAACGCCCTATAGCGTCCTAGGAGGCGGTGTTTCCGGCACTTTGGAGGCTTTTTGCACCCTTATGACGTCTCACTACACTTAGTCTAATAACATATGAGATTGATGATGTCACGTCTCTGTCTTTTCTTGTTCTTTTTATTCATAAACAGTTTTTATCTAAGATTATATTATAAAAGAAAGAGGTCAAAAGTTAGGACATCAACCACCGGGCCACCACTCTTCGGTCGACCGCCAATCACGTCATTCGCTTTGTTGGTTGTTGGTGCACACGTACTTAAGCTATATCATCTATTTTGATTATGTTAAAACTTAAAACTTATATAAACATATGGTTCAAATATTATTTAAACATTTTAGGCACATGTCTCTTTCCCTTGCTTAAGATAAGTACCAAATCAAAATACATGGTTTTGTTGTGAATTAAAAATTGATTAAAGAGTCCAAATCAGTTTTTGGACATTTGTTAACACATCAACATTTGAGAAAAAAACAAGATAGTGTTTGACCTATGGTTTTTTTTTTGTCAGGTGGATGACTGTTTTACTTATACTTCGTCTCATATCTCCGTAAAGAAGCATTGAACGACTAATCTTGGAAAAGGACATGAACTTTCAAAGACAGATAATAACATTGACAAGGCGTTGGTACTCATCGGAATACCCACTAGAGTTTGAATAAGAGTTTTTATCAGGTATGAGATGATCAACTCCGACAATGTCAATAACTTCTTTGTATTTCTTGCCAACATTGGGTGATACTTTTAGCATTCATGGTGATGGTGGAAAATTGTTGTACAAGTTGTAACGTGCAAGGCTCAAGTTTCTTTATTGTTAATTGCTTAACACTTTACAAGTAAAATTCTTTCTAAGTATATTTGTTTTAATTAATACCAACTTTCAAGAGCGTGTTTGGACCGTTCTCCTCTAACAAACATATGGTTATCCAATCGAGAGTTTTGTCAAGGTTATGTTGTAGTCAAATTACAAACAATAAACTGAAGAGGTAGGTCCCAGCAGAGCCCAGTTGGACCCACAAGACTCACCTCAAACAGGGACGTCTGCGCAGAAAACAACTGGATCCGCAGGACCAACCATGCTCAGAGACGTGACGTCCTTACGCGCAGTACGCAAGCTGGTCCCGCAGGAAATGCCTCCCAATGGTGAAGGACTCCGCCTGTCCCCGCAGCCCCGGATACAAGCCATTAGGGAAGGCCACCCGCGCAGCAAGGCTACACGCACAAGGCACTTAGCTCTCAATCGTTCAGTGTCACCTGAAGGAATGAGCGAAGCCGGGAACAATCCCGCACAAGGGCGGGAGAGGGAATACTCCCGCCCAAATAAGCCAGTACGTACGATACTGGAAGATCTTCTGTACTGTACCTGACGAGGTATGGGAAAAAGATCTGACTAAAGATACGACAGCTTATGGACAACAGTATGGCGAGCAGCATGCTCCTACACTGTTGGTCACTATTAGCCGCTGCCTACTCACCAACTCGTCATACCACGTGCGTAGCTGACAGTTGGTGGAAAAGGAATAGTATACAGCAGGCCTGGTCGCTATCAGCCGCTGCCTACCCACCAACTACCAGCAGGGCACGTGCGTAGGCTACTGTTGGTGGAACAGGAACACTGTTGCAGCCGGCCATACCTCCTTGGAAACCTACCTTCGGCTATAAATACCACAAATGGTATGATCATATCTTATCACATTATCATCATATCATCTATTATCATCATATTATACCTGATATCTGCTCTAGCAATCTCTTAATATACTTTTATATTTAAAGAGCAATCTAGTCTGATTCTCACGCCGGAGGGTGGTCACAAGGAGGAACCCCCCCCCCCTTCTCAGTGACGAGCTCACGGTGTCTGTTTTGCAGGTTATCAGAAGAACCATCTTCCAAGGGTCTAACCCCTCGTGGGAAACAGCTATCCAACCCCCAGGTTACCAGTAATCTGCCAGGGGTCCGGTTAGTGTTTCTTCATAAACCATCCGTGCATAAAGCTAGAACTACATTTTTCTCCAGTTTTTTCAAACTTCTACAAAGATGGTTAGAGAAATTCCGGTAACCACAACCCCAGCTACTGGGGGGAATACCGGTAACACAGTTTTTACAAACACTACCCCGGTTACCCAAGCCGGGGCAAGTGAAGTAAATTTTATGAACACTACCCCAGTTACTCATGCTGGGGCAAGTGCAGTAAATGATCGCCTACTGGGATCCACTGATACCCAGGTTGAGAAACGAAGACTCCCCCGCCAAACTCTCGATGAAGTCAAGGCATGGGCGGAGGCACGACAAAAGGAATTCCAGGCTGAGTTGAACGAACGCTTGCGTTCTGTACAACAGGCCGACGAATTCGAATACTGGGAGGATGACTCGGAGGAATCCGACTCCGACGCGAACCCTCGCCATAGGGCAAAAGGGAAGCGTAAGGAAATGGAATCCCAACCGAAAAGGCATTTTGGACAAGCCTTCAAACCAAAAAGCACAGGTGGAAGTCCACGAGACTTCTCCAAAACGTTCAGACCAAACGTTGCAAATGCAGGAACGTCCAAATTTGCAAGGGACATTGCGGAAGCAATCGCCCCAAAGAGTGCCAAACAAATGCCTAACATAGGCACATATGATGGTATATCTGATCCAGACGATCATTTGAACAGGTTCATAGCGGGGGCAACCGTCAGCAATTGGACGGAACCCACGTGGTGTTACATGTTCCAAATGACGCTTGTTGGGGCTGCTAGAGCTTGGTTTGATCGTCTGCCGGTCAACCACATCTACGACTGGGCAGACTTCCAGCAGAAGTTTAGCCAACACTTCAGCCAGCAACGGAAGTATACCGAGGAGCAGTGGACAATCCTCAAATGCATACGAGAAGAAGATGAATCTCTGCCAAACTTCATCACTCGCTTCAACTCAAAGAAGCTAAGTTTGGGCAATATCAGCGAAGATCTTGTTCGCGCTGCCTTCATCCAGGGCGCGCATGACCCAGAGCTCATCCGCACCCTAACGGGTAAAGATGGCATGCCATCCACATGGGATGTCATCATGACAGCAGCAAAACGCTATGCGGAAATGGAGAAGCAACTGGGTAGAGATCTCCCACAGAGCACAAACCTCTACACTCAGAAGACGAGAGAAGACAATGTCCTCACCGCCCGACTAAATAAAAAACGGAAGCTAGGCATTTGGCAGTCAAGGGTAAACTTTGACACCTCATCCGGCTTGCAACATCGATTGGGCGGAAGGGATAATGTACAGCCGCACCGGAACTCCAGATGGACGCCACTCACCAAAAGCGTCACTGAGATATTCGCCACTGAAGAGCTCCCGTGGCCAAAGCCTACAATAATCCGACATCGTCACGATGCTGATCGGAGCAAATACTGTGACTTTCACAAGACAAAGGGCCACAACATTGAAGAATGCATAGATGTCAAAGACATGGTCGAAGCATTTGTCAGAGATGGGACGCTCGCGCACCTCGTGGCGCAATAAAGGCTGAGCAGGCGGGTGCGTGTAGAACCCCAGCAGGGGAAAACACGAATAAAAATTCCAGCTTCAATATCGAGACTACATGCTGCGTAAAGAACGAGATCCCGAACCAGGTGCGTATCGGCTCGATGGCGCTCCCATCCCAACAACACGGAAGGGAGCTCATTTACACAGTTTGCATGTAAATCAATTCCAATTTGTAAAGAAAAGGCCAAGAGCCACTTCTAATGGAAATGATTCTCTTTAGAACATCGAAGCTGATGATTTTACATTTACTTTTCTGAACACTGGTAACGGCATTCACATTACGTGAAGTCGTTGCGTGGGAAGGCGGTCCTACCCGCACAAACCCAATAACGTGACAAAACCTTCACGCAGGTCAGTTGAAGGGGAAAAGTTCAGCACCCAAAAATGAAAGTGCCGGTCTATCCGCACGAATCATAATGAGGAAACTGAACAGTAACCTATCAACAACCGCGCGTCGAACGGTTAGACTATGCAACACTGGTGACGGCATTCACATTGCGTGGGAAGGCGGTCCTACCCGCACGAACCCAATAACGTGGCAAACCTTCACGCAGGTCAGTTGAAGGGAAAGAGTTCAATTATCCCATTAAATGAAAGTGCCGGTTTATCCGCATGAATCATTAAAGGAAACTGAACACTAACCTATTGACAACCGCGCGTCGAACGGTTCAAAACAAAATTCTTAAAAAGGATGAGGAAAACCTACACGCAGGTCAGATAAAGGTAAATTTTTGCCATCCTACTAAGTGCAGGTGACGGTTCTACCCGCACAATCACGAAAGAGGAAGCAAAACTTCACACCTATTATCAACCACGTTCAAAGGTTAACTTATCCTCAAAGGATGAGGAAAACCTACACGCAGGTCATATAAGGGTAAAGTTTTGCCATCCTACTAAGTGCAAGTGACGGTTCTACCCGCACAATCACGAAAGAGGAAGCAAAACTTCACACCTATTATCAACCACGTTTAAAGGTTAACTTATCCTCAAAGGATGAGGAAAACCTACACGCAGGTCAGATAAGGGTAAAGTTTTGCCATCCTACTAAGTGCAAGTGACGGTCCTACCCGCACAATCACGAAAGAGGAAGCAAAACTTTAACCAATTATCAACCACGTTCAACAGGTTAACTTATTCTAAATACTTGGAAAATTGCTAATTTAAACTAAGTATGCAAGTCATAAGTTTATAAAGCAAGGAACCCAAAGAAGGAAATAACAATCTTATACGCAAAAAGATTAATATTTCACAAATGAATTATTACAAGAATGGCCGGGTAACTACCCGCCTACGAAAAGAATAAATACATCTGTACAAGACTATCCTAGCAATGGGAAGGGATCTTCAGGATCAAGCTTCAGGGCCGCTTCCACTTGGACCCGCTCCATCAGAGGAACGGGGCGGTTCGAGGAAGGCTTTAAGGATAGCTAACCCATCATCAGCAGCAGCTACTTGGTTCACCTTCTCCACCACTGGATGCGGGAAGGCGGCGTATTGATTTACTGCTTGGTCGTATATGGCTTCAGTATCGACGTTGTACAAAGGGAAGTTGGAAGGCGGGAAGCCTTTCTCAACGAACCCTAGACCAAGCAGGAAGCCGGCCCGTTCCCCATCCTCGTGAGAAGCGTTGAGGGCTGCGCTCATGGCATCATCGTAAGTAGTCTCTGAAAAGACCCGATGCACAACCTACAAAGAAAATATACAAGTGTCAAACACCTTTTCTATGTACAAAGGAAAGCGTGAAGACGCAAAGCTAAACATACCTGAGGCAACGCTTCTCGAAGAAGCCATTCCTTGGCAACCAGAGCTTCTTGGAGGGCGGCTTGAGCTTGGGTACGGGCGCGTTCGGCTTCGCTTTTGTTAAGGTTGGCAAGTAGGACTTCCTTTGCAGCAGCCTCTTCAACGCCCTTAAGCTTCCGCTCGGTGTGATCAAGCACGCCCCTTTGGTCCAGGATCTCCTGGAGTTTCTTGGCATCTTCCATTGCCAAGGCATCATGAGCACGTTGGAGAGCCTCTAATTTGGCCTTGAGCTCCTCGTTCTCCACGCGTAAAGGCTCAGCAACGGCTTCAGCCTTGGTGGCCCTCTCGGTTGCGTTACTCGCAGTCTCCTTAGCCAGCCGAAGCTGTTCGTTAACAGCTTGGGCAGCCTTGGAGCGGGCCTCGAGTCGCGTTTGAACCTCAACCTCGAGGGCCTTGAAGGCCTTCTCCTTCTCCGCAGCAGCTGCGGCCAACTTTTGGTTCTCCTCCCGAAGAGCCCGCGCTTGAGATACGTCTTTGGCGCGAGCTGCTTTTAACTTGTCGTTTTCACGACAAAGCAGCTCGACGCGTGGCTGCATCCGGGCCTGGAGAACCCGAAGCTCATTGGTTAGCCTACCCTCCTGGTAGCTAGCCATGGCTTCCCCCAACGCACCATGGGGAGCAGCGTGGCGAGCCCATTCCACGCACTCCACAGGGGTACGAAGGGTTGTTCCTCGGCGTATGTTCCATCGCGGAACATACACTTCATTGGAATCCGACACTGCAAAAAACAAAAAAACAGTTAGGAAAAGATGATATAAAATATATATATATATATATATATATATATATAAGGGCCAAATGAACCCTACGCACCTGTAGGGTCTATAACAGGCCGATAGCCGCCGAACCCATCACCTGAACCCAAAGGAAATCCATCCAAAAGATCAGGCAGATGGGAAGGTGGCAAAGATTGGCGAGTACTCCCATGCGTACCTGATGGGCCGGCCGTCGGTGCCGGTGGCGGGGGCATGGTGGCAGCCGCCGCAGTCGCTGCCGCAGAATCCGCAGCAATCGTAACCGCCGGCTCGGTGAAAGATGCTGTAAAAATCGCACTTACCACCGGCGGTGACGTCATCTCGGCTGGAAAAGTCGGCTCAGACTGAGCAACTGAACCAGCGGGAGCAGGCGCAGGCGCCTGGGTCGACGCCTCAGGAAGGCTGACCAAGCCTACCGTCATCGGCGGAGAGGTACTCGAATGCGCTAAACCCGGGAATGCGTCAACATCCACGCCTGCACAAGAAGATAAGTGTTAAAACAATAAATTTATGAAGTATGTTAAATCTACAAAAACAAGGATATTTGTACTTACGGGTTTTCTTGAGCCTGAACGTACGGACAGGCGGGGACAAACCCGATGGAGCCGGTCTCTTGATGCCGGTCACCGTCGTCGTCGTTGGTTCTCCGGAGGTAACAGTCGTAGCCTCCGGAGCAGTGGTCTTCTCACCACCGGGGTGCCCCGCCACCTCTTCACTATCTGACTCGGTGTCAGATAGGAGCACCGGATCAGCTGTGGAGGCCACCTTCTCCTTCCCTTTCCCGCCGGCAGCCTTCCTCTTCCGCACCAGCGGAGGACCATCTGCGGATTCCTCAGAAGAAGACAGGATGTAAGGAATTCCAGCAGCGGGTACAGCATTGAGGGGTTGAGGATAAAATATCGCCTTACCTGGCCGCCGTTGGCTCAGGATCTCGTGGCCCAGCGGATAAACCTCCACGAACCGACCCGCCGTTTGCTCCAGGATGGGCAACTCGTTCTCGTCTAGAGCACGAGTGCCCACCCGCACGGGACCGTCAGCTTCCCGCGGGTACAGGAGCGACTCCAAATCATTCCCCTCTGAAAGAAGAAACAGTTAGAAGACAAACTCAAATCAGCAAGAAAGACAAGACATACCATAAGGAATAGAGTTCAAACCATATTCGAGAATGATGGGAAACCGGGACGCATCCTTCCATACCCGGCTCATCCCCAGCATCACCATCCCGGATTCCGCAAACCGGTAAACCGGAGATTGGACCCGGGATATCTTCGCGAACCATTCCGCCTCCTGGTAGCTGGAAGCGTGAAGGCTCGGAAGCGCTTGTCCCTTCTTAAACTTCATGGCAATGGGGATGGCGCGGGCAGAAATATAGAAGAACTCCCGCTTCCACGATCGGAGACTGCGCTCGGTCACGCAGATCTTCAAACCCTTGATACGGGTCGTCAGGGTGTACCACCCCTGGATACACCTCCAAGTATAGAAGGTCATCAGGCGGTCCACATAGGGCTCAATACCCAGAATCCGGCACACCCACTCGAAGTGCCGGATCTTGGCAATCGCCATCGGATGCCACTCGGTTAGGTGCACACCGTGCCTCTCCAAGACACGGTACATAAACTTTGTCAATGGGAACCTAAGGTTCCCATAAACAAAGAAAGCAGCATATACCCCGATCTTGCCACTGGGGGCATCGTACACAGTCTGGTGGGGTTCAGGAAACTCAGGCTCAAGAGACTCAAGCATGAACTTCCTGACGACATACTGGTACTGATCGACAGGTAGAGCACACTGGCACTCGCCAGCAGTACTCTTGTCGTCGGCTACAGCTTCAGCATCATGGGAAGACATTTTGCAGAAAGAAGAAAGTGATTTCGGGAAAATGCTTGCCTGAAAAGGGGAGTATTTGCCGGAAATCACTAAGAAGAAGAAGAAGAGGTGAAAATGTGGATTACAAAGAGGCTTCTCCCCCTTTATATACTAATCGCAATTAATGCGATGAATTTAATGCGGAGGAGAGAGAAATCAAAGGTGCAATGAAACTATGACACGTGGCAAAAAGCAGGCTGGAAACAGCTGTTGAAAGGACGTGTGCCAGTATTTTCGCGGCCACGCGCCCGAGAAACAGCGCCCACGCGCCTGAAAAAGCGTCTGGAATGACCATGTACTGTCACGTCACCATAACTTCCTGCACGTCCTGACACAGTCAGAAGAAACCGTCGCACGACATTTCAGAGGTTTGGACTGTTCCTATCTTTCCACCAACCTTTCAAATTTCAAAAATTCAAAATTTAAAAATATTAAAAAGTAAGCGGGAAAATACCCCTTACCTTGGCAAACAAGTAACCGTAAGACGGATGCGGGTACAGTGTAAAGGCAAAACCCTTCACATACCTAGCACCCGCAGGGAATTGAAGCCAAGTAAAACCTTGGCAAACAAGTAACCGTAAGACGGATGCGGGTACAGTGTAAAGGCAAAACCCTTCACATACCTAGCACCCGCAGGGAATTGAAGCCAAAATAAACCTTGGCAAACAAAGTAACCGTAAGACGGATGCGGGTACAGTGTAAAGGCAAAACCCTTCACATACCTAGCACCCGCAGGGAATTGAAGCCAAGTAAAACCTTGGCAAAAAGTAACCGTAAGACGGATGCGGGTACAGTGTAAAGGCAAAACCTTCACATACCTAGCACCCGCAGGGAATTGACGCCAGGAATACCTTGGAAGTAAAGTAACCGTAAGACGAGCGCTGGTACAGTGTTAAGGCAAAACCCTTCACATACCTAGCACTCCGCTGGGAATTGAAACCAAGAAGGATCTTCTGGGCAGTGCTTGCGGAAACGGAAATAACATCCCCGCATAGCAGGAACGTCGAGAACTACGTTGTTTGAAGCTCCAGGATGGAATTGGTGGTTTCAACATAATTGATCACTATGTTCAAAACAACCAAAACCTCTTGGGAGAATCCACACAAGTGGGACTCAACGCTCCTGACTTGCGAGGAGGTTACAGACCTACCCGCATCATACCCAAAGACCAAGCAGGAAACTCGGGAATTTCTGCAAGTGACAAGGACTTCTGCGGGAAGAATCCCCATGGAAAACCTTAAAAAACCCTTTTCAAAACCCTTTGCTTTAGTCCAAAAGTTCACCTCACTTTATTAAACACGCATGAGAAGAACATTGGACTGGGGGGACTTGAAGAGGTAGGTCCCAGCAGAGCCCAGTTGGACCCGCAAGACTCACCTCAAACAGGGACGTCTGCGCAGAAAACAACTGGATCCGCAGGACCAACCATGCTCAGAGACGTGACGTCCTTACGCGCAGTACGCAAGCTGGTCCCGCAGGAAATGCCTCCCAATGGTGAAGGACTCCGCTTGTCCCCGCAGCCCCGGATACAAGCCATTAGGGAAGGCCACCCGCGCAGCAAGGCTACACGCACAAGGCACTTAGCTCTCAATCGTTCAGTGTCACCTGAAGGAATGAGCGAAGCCGGGAACAATCCCGCACAAGGGCGGGAGGGGGAATACTCCCGCCCAAATAAGCCAGTACGTACGATACAGGAAGATCTTCTGTACTGTACCTGACGAGGTATGGGAAAAAGATCTGACTAAAGATACGACAGCTTATGGACAACAGTATGGCGAGCAGCATGCTCCTACACTGTTGGTCACTATTAGCCGCTGCCTACTCACCAACTCGTCATACCACGTGCGTAGCTGACAGTTGGTGGAAAAGGAATAGTATACAGCAGGCCTGGTCGCTATCAGCCGCTGCCTACCCACCAACTACCAGCAGGGCACGTGCGTAGGCTACTGTTGGTGGAACAGGAACACTGTTGCAGCCGGCCATACCTCCTTGGAAACCTACCTTCGGCTATAAATACCACAAATGGTATGATCATATCTTATCACATTATCATCATATCATCTATTATCATCATATTATACCTGATATCTGCTCTAGCAATCTCTTAATATACTTTTATATTTAAAGAGCAATTTAGTCTGATTCTCACGCCGGAGGGTGGTCACAAGGAGGAACCCCCCCCCCCTTCTCAGTGACGAGCTCACGGTGTCTGTTTTGCATGTTATCAGAAGAACCATCTTCCAAGGGTCTAACCCCTCGTGGGAAACAGCTATCCAACCCCCAGGTTACCAGTAATCTGCCAGGGGTCCGGTTAGTGTTTCTTCATAAACCAAAAAAATTGCACGAGTAAATTAAGGAGCGAAGTAAACAAGGTTCCATGATTAGTGGAAAAAAAAAAGAAAAAGAAAAAGAAATGAGTAATCATACTCCTCCCTAAAATATAATTTTTTGTTTTCTTCCCACATGCATCATCTATCTCCTCAAGATTCAAATCTAGTGACCATCAAAATATAATAATACATATATACATATTTTTTAAAAAAAAATAACATATTCTTTTTAAAAAAAAATTCTCACATGTAAACTTACAATTTCGTAGTCATATCCAAGATCGACATCTCGACCGGTGTGACATCGTACCCAGAGACGTACCTCCATTTTCCCGTTCAGTAGTGTAAAGTTATTTTTTTCCGGCTGAAATTTTTTATACATAGGTTTTGACCAAAATTTTGAGTCCGCCCCTTTTTTGCTCGGTGGTTTATAATTATTCTTTTTCCCCGAATATTTTCATAGTGTAAATTTACACGTTTCCGACCAAAATTTTGAGCTCGGCTTCCTCCGTTTTTTCGCTCGGCAATGTAAATTTATTCTTTTTCAGCCGAAAATATTTATACATGGTGTAAATTCACCTTTTTCCGACCGAAATTTTGAACCCGCCCCCTATAGTCTGAATTTCTTTATCCATATTGAGTCCGGGCCTCTCGACGTGTATGTCCAAGCTTCGCCACTGATCGTACCTTCTGGTGCGCGAGAACTTGACGGAATCCGTAAACCCTCGTCCTTGTCGGTTTCGAAGACAAGATTAAAACATTGATTCGTTCTTTATTCCAGATGTCATTCGAACCGACTTAAGTGAGAATAAAACCCGCGTCTCCATTCATAAGAATGACAACCCTCTTACCACCACCACCACCACCACCATAACAACAACAACAATAATAATAATAATGGAAAATTCCCTAAATGACCCTAAAGAAAAAAGAGAAAAAAAAGATCCTATTTCACTCAAGATTTCCAAAACAATCTAAAAATATGTACTGAGGCGACATCCTGAAGAAATAAACGAAGGTATTTGTTAACCAAACAAAAGCTGTAAAGATTCTGACACACCAGACGAGATTTTTAAAAATCTCGTCTGTTCCGACCCTTTTATTAACTTAATTAACTTTTTAAAAACCCGTCTCTTCAGACGGTTTTTTTATGTTTCTCGTCTATTCCGTTCATATTAATTTTTTCTTGAGATTTGAGTTTTTTTAATTTTGTCTTGGTAGACGCATCTTGATTGAATTTCGTCTTCCAAGTTCATATTCCAAAGTTTCTTATCTTGTAAGTTCAAATCCTCTTTTATTCTCCTATCTATATCTTCATCTTCTTATATCTATAACCATCTATAATCCATCAATCTCATAACCACATTTAGCGAAATGAAGTATAAGAGAGGAGATCGATTAGAGGTTGCGGATTTGGGTCCCGGGTTTTTGGGATCGTACTATGGCGGTAACATAATTTCCACGTTTGGAGATGAATATTATCAGATTCCATAAAATTAATTGAAAGCTGACTAGAACTTGAAGATAAAAAAGAAGAACATGAAGAGATGAAGATGAATCAAATACTTGAAGAAGTTGATAATTAAAAATGATAGTTTAATTAGGAAAGTGGGGTCTACCTAAAAATAATTAAAAATACCGTCGGATTAGATGAAATAATAAAACACATGGTCGGTCAAGACGGAATACGAAAAATCCTATCGGTCCAGACGATATTTAAACTTTTATAACCACCAAATAAGAAACTTTGGAATATGAACTTGGAAGACGAAATTCAATCCAAATGCGTTTACCAAAACGAAATTAAAAAAGCTCAAATCTCAAGAAAAAATTAATATGTACGGAACAGACGAGAAACATAAAAAAACCGTCTGGAGAGACGGTTTTTTAAAAAGTTAATTAAGTTAAAAAAAGGGTCGGAACAGACGAGATTTTTAAAAATCTCGTATGGTGTGTCAGAAACTTTACACATGTCAGCTTTTGTTTGGTTAACAAATACCGTCGTTTATTTTTCCAAGATATCGCCTCAGTACATATTTTTTGGATTGTTTTGTGAATCTTGAGTTAAATGAGATCTTTTTTTTTTCTCTCTCCCTACTTTAGGGTTATTTAGGGAATTTTTGGGAATTTTCCCTAATAATAATAATAATAAATTTCTCTAGTCTCCACAATACTCAACATGCTTCTTCTACCCCACTTGGCAATGACAGTCACACCACAAACCCTTCAAATTAAGAACCACATCTTCTGCCATCAATCATATTATTATTAACTAACCAACCCAAACAGGCAAACTCAGATTCCTCATTCTTTATGCTTAAACATGTTGGATTCTTTCTTTATTCTCTTCAAAGGTAACACCTTTTCTTGCCCTGCTGTAGCTCTTGTACTCTTCTTAACTCTTGCTCACTCTGTATTTTGCAAACAACACAACATAGATTCAGCTCCATTAGGCTTTGAAATTTCTGGGTTTAGTTCCAATCCCCATAAAGATGATGTTAATACTCATAAAGCTAACAACTTGGTGTCTGAAAATGTGGTTTTTGAATTTGGGTTTCTTGAAAAAGATGGTGGTGAGTTTGTTGTTGTTGTTAGGTATAATTTAGGCTCTAAGTCTGCTAATTTGCCTGTTTGGACTGTTGGTGGTGGAGTTAGGGTTTCAGTTAACTCCACATTTAAGCTTTTAATGGATGGAAGGTTAGTCTTGTTCGAAAACCGAAGCAATTCGATTATTTGGAGCACTGATACATCGAATTTAGGGGTTGAAAAAATTACCCTTTTGAATAATGGGATTTTGGTGTTGATGGGAAGTCGAAACCAGGTGATTTGGCAAAGCTTTGACCGGCCGACCAACACGTTGCTCCCGGGTCAAACCCTTAGTTACCCTCAAAATCTTAGAGCGCCTTCTACGAAATCGGTTACTAGTTACTATACGTTAGTGGTTAATCGGGAAGGGTTGGCTTTAATGTGGGAGAATAATGTCACTTACTGGAAAACACGTTTGGTGTCATCGTCTGCAACGGTTAAGGAAGTTAGGTTTAATGCGGACGGTGTTTTGGAACTTTATGATGATATGAAAAAGATTGTGTGGTCGGTATCAAGTAAAGATTTTGGTGAAAGTTCAGTGAGTTTGAGGCATTTAAGGATGGATCAAGATGGGAATTTAAAGATTTATTCATGGGATGATGATGTGCATATTTGGAGAGTTGGTTGGCAAGCGGTTGAAGACCAATGTAAGGTGTTTGGTTCTTGTGGGTTGTATAGTGTTTGTCGGTATAATTCAACCGGGCCTGTTTGCGATTGTTTGTATTCCGATTCCCTTGATTCGGGGAACGGGTTTCTGTCGCCTGATTTGGGTGGTTCGGGGTGCAAGAAATCGGTTGATTTGGAAAACTGTAAAGCCCATACGAGCATGACGATTATGAAACAAACGGTTTTGTATGGACTTTATCCGCCTAATGATGTTGATATGATGTTAAACGAAGAGGACTGTAAAGATTATTGCGCTAACGACACCTCTTGTTTTGCGTTGACTTCGAAAAACGATGGGTCGGGTTTATGTACCTTAAAAAGAACCGCCTTTATAAGTGGATCTACATCCCCTTCGATTCCTTCCACATCTTTCTTAAAAGTTTGTTTAGTTCCACAAGCGGTTGCTACCAAGGGAGCAAAGCCTAATTCCACCCCGAAAGCCGTATCGTTCCCGTTTAGAGGTAATTTTAGAAAGATTATAAGTGCGCTCGTGTTTATAGTTCTCCTCACGGTATTGATTATTGTAGTGCTGGAAATGTTTATCGTTATGTTCGTTTATCATAAAAGGCGAAAGAGTTCTCTAAAACGAGCTATGAAAGGGGCTAAAACAAATCTTGAAAATAGTGTGTTAATTCGGTTATCTTACAAAGAACTACACGAACTCACATCGGGATTTTCGAACCAACTCGGGTTTTTCGTGTTCAAAGGTTTGCTTTTTGAAGAAACGGTTGTAGCTGTGAAGGTACTCGATGTAAGGGGTTTACCAGAAAGGGAGTTTATAAAGGCGGTCTCGATCTTGGGTGGGACCCACCATCGAAATCTAGTGTCTTTAAAAGGGTTTTGTTATGACCCGAAGCACAAGATTCTAATATACGAGTGTATCCCGAACGGGTCGGTTGATAAATGGTTGTTAGATGATAAAAAGGAAAAAACTTGGCAAAAAAGAGTCGATATTGCAGTTGGCGTTACGCGCGCACTCGCGTATCTACATACCGAGTGTCAGGTATGCATACCTCATGGGAATTTGAAGCTTGAAAATGTACTGATTGATGAAAATTTAGTTCCGAAAGTGACGGATTTCGGTATCAAGAGTTTTTTACAAAGTGAAGGCGTGTGTTCTTCGTCTAAGGAGTCTCCATCCGAGAAAGATATTTACATGCTCGGGAAAATGTTGATTGAAATTGTGGTGTTGAGTAGGGAAACAGTTGGAGACAGTTTGGATCAAGTGATGGAGAAAGTGATGCAAGAACAAAAGTATTTAGATAGTGAAGATTTGAGAGGGGTTGAAAGAGTGGTTAGAATATCATTGTGGTGTATGCAAAATCAACCCTTTTTAAGACCTTCTGTTGGTGAAGTGATGAAGGTTCTAGAAGGTACGCTTTCTGTCGATCGACCTCCGTCTAGCTTTGCATACAGAAATGACGAAGATAGTGAGATAAAAGCTGTAGGTGTCGTCGAGGATGTAAAACTGGGATCGTGAAGGGTAGTTTGGTAATTTCACACGACCTTTGTTGTCTGTCTAACTATAAATGGTAGACTGGTAGTTCACTAGCTTTTCACTGCTGAGGTTCCAAATTTTCACTTCTTTTTTCATAGATGAATATGAAGCTTGGCTGATTTGTATATTTCTTGAAATCCCTTAATCAAGGTTAGTTTCCTATTTCATATGGCCTTTGTAGTCTAACTCTAGATGGTAGTTGACTAGCTTTTGACTGCTGAGGTTCCAAATTTTCATTTTTTTTCATAGATGAATATGAAGCTTGTATCTTTCTTACAATCTCTCAATTAAGGGTAGTTTTGTAATTTCACACTGTTTAAAGAACATAACTTTGAAACACAATGCCAAAGACTCATTTCAGAGAAACAAGAACAGTATAGTGTACAAGTATACAAACAAACACACATGACAACCTTAATCACTGCCTTATACAAACAACCACAACAACAATATTTGGAAGTGTTCAACCAATCATCAACTTAATGATTTGGGCCGAGAAGAGAGAGAAGAAAGGTCCGGTAATGGCCGGATGTTTCAGAGTGAACCGCATCATTCAAACTCTTTTTATACTTTTTATGGTACTCGGCCTTTATATACTGCATATCAATCTCAGTTCTTGTCACAATCACCCTTATAAGTGTTGTGTCATTGGTCCCTAAGCCTGCCATTGACTTATGTAACACCTACAAGCGTTTTCTAACAACATATGAATACAAAACTCATCATATGGTAATGTTAAACTGAATTAAGTGAATATATATTTCACCTTTGCAAAATACTTAGCAGGATTCTCAGCACATTGTAAGATTGTCAGAAGTGCGGTTTTAAATAACCCTGACGTTTCCTTCTTTACAGCCTGCAAAATGTTCAAAAATGCGTGTAAGTCATTGGTTTGCAAAATCTTGGAAACAAAATGAAGGAAAACACAAAAGCTTTCATGTTTTAGTGACAACCTTTTTGAGTGATCCACCATACATGTCATGGTAACACGTGTTTACAGCGACCAAATGCGCTCTACTTCTTTCACTAAAGATTTGCACAAAAACCTTCTCATCGGTTCCAAATTTCTTTTCACCAGCTTTGTACAACTCTTTTGCATCTTTTGTAGCCAATTCCCTATCGACTTCCATGCCTTCATAACGCGGTTTGCTTACACAAGCAATCAAAATCTGCACAAAAAACAAATCTTGATCGTACAATGTCTTCCTACCATCCAAAAGATTTAGAACTCGACACAATATGCAAAACTGAAACTTGTTAAAGATTTGACCTTTTCGTGATCCCCAGAAGTTTGATACTTGATGTCATGTTCAGGATGAGTTCCAAAAGTCGAGTGGTAAATCTGCGTGAGCGTTTGTAACTGGGACGACGTTCGAGAGCATATGATTTCAGTCACCGCTTCAAGATTGATGAAATCTGAAGTCAATCCCTGTTTCAATATTATAGCATCCCTTCCTGCTGGATCATGCATCCAAAGCAGAACTGCAGTCTGTGACATGATTTTGACTAGTCAAACACAACACTTTCCAAATCCAAAATTTACTTTCATGGTTACATGTTTTGAAATCAAATCTTTTTCACAGAATAAGTTTCTTTATAATATACTATTATAGCATAAACCCATCTCTGTAATTGCAACTATTCTCATCAATTTTGAAATTCCAAACTACTATCTTTGACTTAAAAAAGTCAAAATTGGACTCTGTAACTGTACCTCTAACTTGCCACTAAGTTCAGAAGACAAACGTTTAAGGATGTCTGCGGAATACATTGTCTGGTATTCATGTCGGATATACCCGCGTTGCGTTGCATCTCGATGGGCAAGAATATTAATCACAGTCGCAGTATCACACCCGATTCCTGATTGAATTAAAAAAAACAGGGGAATTGATCATATCAAAGCAAGATCGGATCAATTGGAAGATAAAAGTGTATACCTTTAAAAGCTTTGTATAATTGAATAGCGTCGTCTTGGGGAGAAATGGGTACCGGAGGAACAGTCAAAGTCGCCATGATCGATCTACAGACAGAGACAGAAACAGAGCAGTTAAATTACATAGAATATAATTGAAAGAATTAAGTCGTCATAATCGATTGATTGATTGATTAAAAAGAGTCAAAATGAAATACGGTTGCCTGTCAAATACGCGATGCTGACAACGTGTTATTTGTTAGTTAATTTGAGTCATCGAAAAAAGACTAATTAAAAAATATATTTGAAACTAGTTTTTATCCACCGTATTACGGGGGTTATTTTATATTATTTGTTTTTAATATTTATTTAATTTTGAATTTTTTTTATTGTATGAAAGTTAATAATATACTTATGATTTGATAATAAATTGTTTCATAAATAAATGAGATGTTATAACCTGGTTTAAAAGCTATACGAGTTTGATGAGACCCAAGACCTATTTATTTTTTTACTATAAAATCGTTTTTTAATTATAAATTATATATATATATATATATATATATATCTTATTTTAAATAAATCATATATTAATTATTAGTATATTCCTACTTTATAGGATTTTTATATCAAATATTTGGTGAAATTAGTGTTTTAATTTATGAGATGTTATAACCCGTTTAAGAAAATATATGGGCTTGATAAGACCAATACCCGTGAATTCGGGTCAAATGCATGAAAAGCCTCCATTTAAAAATCAAGAAAATCTGGTGACTCCAAAAAAGGAGGAGCGACCCCATCGCGACACCTAGGATTTTTATGTTTTTGTTTATATATATTATAGATAAATAAATCCATAAATTACGCGAGTCATGATCTCATCAAATCCGGATAACATCTAATTTATTTGTGAAATAACCATTTAATCATCAAACAATTATTTTCGCACGTCATGAGTCTCATCAAACTCGAATAGCCCTTAAACGGGTTATAATATCTCAATTATTTTTGGAAATTATTTATCATTAAACCATAATTCAATTTCTCTCATCTGCATATTCCCTGTCGCCGGTCTATCCTTTCAATCACCGGTTAACTTTCAATAGTTACCCACCATCGTCAACCTCACTTATAATGCCTCAACCACCATCGTCACCTACATCGACCGTCCCTTTTTTCTTCATGGTTATTTGTCCCCTTCAATCCTCTCTTCTTGTTTATTCCCTTTTCCTTTTCTTCACGATTCCTTTCCTAGGAAATTCGGCGGGGAGCACTTGGCAAGGAGACCCTTTTTTCATAAGATAAATATTTGTGTTTATGTTCGTTTAAATAACTAATATGTTCGTGTTTGTTTATGTTCGTTCGTTAAAAATCTAAAAACCTTACGCATCACAATTGAAAGAGTCCAAACGTTATAAAATATAATGAACGTAACAAACTAATATATACTAGGGTATAGCCCGTGTTACACACGGGTGAAAAAACATATCAACAAATATAATAAATTTAAACAACAAATTCAAGCAACACAAAACTTTTTTAAACTTTCAGACCAAAAAGTTAACCATTTACATTGTCTAGATATTAAAAGTTACAATAAGTTAATGTATATCGAACAACCAAAAAACATCAACAAAAGACATAAACATGTTCTTTCATATTAAACCACCATCAACTTCTTCAAACATTCTACCAAAAGAAACTCATAATTTGCTTCACACCTGAAAATAACCAATAGCATCCGAATTAAATATACAATTAACAGAATAACATGTTTAATAATGAGTAACATTTTAACATTAATAAAGTTGTTAAATACAAGTAACAAATCTAAAAGTTAGAAAATAAACTAATTAGAAACTCTAAACTATTTGATCATGTACTACTTGTGTTAACCTTAACAAAATAATCAAAAGTCAGTTATATAAAAGAATTTTTTATATAAGATAGACTATAGACTATATTAATTAGCTTGAACATGTATTACTAAATTAACTTTTAAATTACTTTGTTGAATGTTTAATACAGGCCAGTGAATGTTTAACATGTATTATAAAAACTAAATTTACAAAGACTAAGGTTTGGTTGTAAAATAAAATAAATAAAAACAAATTAACTTTTAAAATTAGTTTGTTGAATGTTTAACATAGGTTAGTGAATTGGAGAAACGTTTACCACACGAACAAAAATTACAGAAAAATGCAAATACTAAATGAAAATTTTTACGTGATATCAAAATATCATTTTGTAAAATCTTATGTTTTGTAATGAAATTTGATTATGATTATTTAATTTTGGCATAATTGTAAATTTGAAATGATATCATTTAGCATATAGTATGTAACTGAATATTTGACTAAACAATAAGTTTGAATATAATTAAAACGGTTTATTGTAAATCTTTTTTTTTTCTAAAATAAATGATTGATTATATTCAAAATGTATATTTAGAATGTATTCTAATATAATAAATTTTATATTTCAATATTTAAGGTTAATCAAAATCGTTTAATATTTAATAATAATACGTTGCTTAATTTAGGAATGAAATAATAATAATAATAATAATAATAATAAATTCTTTCAATAATTATCGTTATTATAGTCAAACCTTTAAATATATTTGAATTTCAAATTTTTGTAAAAATGTCAATTGTTATTATTATTGAATTATAAAATTTTTGAATAAAAACGGATTAAATTAATGTAGATTAATATTTTTAGAAACTTACAAAAATAGATTATATTTGGAAAATAAATATTATACTTTGTTGTTTAATTTTAAAAATCACTATTATGATTTAATAAATTTATTAAATTTATAATTCAAATTATTAATAAAAATTTAGAAACTTTATGATTATATACGGTTATATAATTTTATTTAATATTATATAAAAACATAAATTAGTTATTTAATTATAGTTAATTTAGTCAAACCTTTAAATATAGTAAGTAATAATTTGAACTTGAATTTCAAATTATAGTTAAAAGGTCAACTAATAAAATTCAAATTTAAGTAAAAATGTCAAGTATTATTATTATAAAATTATAAAATTCTGAAATAATAACGGATTAAATTAATGTAGATTAATATTTTTAGAAACTTTTAGAATAAATTATATTTGAAAAATCAATATTATACTTTTTGTTTAATTTTAAAAATCAGTATTATGATTTAGTAAATTTACTAAATTTATAATTCAAATTATTAATAAATATTTAGAAACTTTATGATTATATACGGTTATATAATTTTATTTAATATTATATAAAAACATTAATTATTTCCTTATTATAGTTAATTAACTCAAACCTTTAAATATAGTAAATAATAATTTGAATTTGAATTTCGAATTATAGTCAAAAGATCAACTAATAATGGAATCAGTTATGTACATTAATATTTTTATTAAATTCTAGAATAAATTATATTTGGAAGAAATAAATTATATTTGGAAATCTAATCTTTTTAATCAAATCGTTTAACTTACCAACTTAAACGTTTGACCAACAATTAAATAAAAAAATCAACTTTAATTTAAATTTGGAAATTTAAACTTTTTAAATCAAATCGTTTGGAAATTTAAACTTTTTAAATTAAATCGTTTAACTTACCAACTTAAACGTTTGACCAGCAATTAAATAAAAAAATCAACTTTAATTTAAATTTGGAAATTTAAATTTTTTAAATCAAATCGTTTGAAAATTTAAAATTTTTAAATCAAATCGTTTAACTTACCAACTTAAACGTTTGACCAGCAATTAAATAAAAAAAATCAACTTTAATTTAAATTTGTAAATTTAAACTTTTTAAATCAAATCGTTTTAAAAAAAATAGTAGGTGAATGATGGTAAGTTTAGACGTTTGGGAATATTGACTTATCATTTACAAATTTCAAATTTAACTTAAATTTGGAATTTAAAATTCGAAATTGTAATCGTTTTAGAAATAACAATTAAAATAAATATAAAACCATATCGGAAAACCTTACCGGAAAAAGATATTACCTTGCCGGACAACTCAATATTCACCTACAACAAAGCCAAACCAAACACCATCAACAATGAACAACAGTGGATGGACTCTTAATCTTGGATTTATCATTAATTATAAAAGCAAAATTGTAACCATACATTTGGTTTATTCTTCACTGCCAGAAAACAACGCCGAAAAACACCGCCGGACCACCACTGGCACCCAGGGTTTCCAAATAGAACTCGGCACAGTAGGTTAGCCGGAAAACACAACCAGACAACCACCGCAACCTAGGATTTCTAAGTAGAACCCGAAAACTGTAGGGCGATTGCGTACACTCGCCGGAAAACACCACTGGATCACCACCGCCACTTACGGTTACCAAATAGAACCCGGCAGCAGTAGGTTAGCCGGAAAACACAACCGGACGACCACCGCCACCTAGGGTTTCCATAAAGACCCCGGTAGCAACATGTGGGATACCAAAGATGGAGTCGGCAGTGGAATGAATAAGAGAGGACATGGTAAATAGTAAATGGTGTATGTGGTTTATTTTGAGAGAGAGAGAAAGAAATTAAAATGATTAAAATGATGGTGTAAAATTCTAAGGTTTAAATAGTGTGTGAGATGACACATGGCACAATATTGGAGAGTCTTAGAATGGAAATGAGATGACATGGAGGCCTAGGTGGACACCCTAGTCGAAGGACATGTGGCAAAATTGTTTTGCTTTAATAGATTAGTAAGATGTATTAAATCAAAACAAAAATTACGTTAATAAATAAACAAATCTTTATAATCATGACAATGTCTATAAAAACTTTAATATGCTAGATCTAACAATTATACCGTTTCTCTTGCATGCACGCATCTCCTATTAGTTTTACTTGCCATTTAATCGGGTTTATGCGATTATAGTCGATTAATAAACTCATTTCAATATCAAATATTCAATTTTAAAGCCCAAACACCTTTTTAAAATATCACATATAACATAATAATCAAACAAGAACAATTTAGTGTGCAAATTCAGAGAAACACACATCTCAACCTCAAGCAGCACATTACACAAACAAACATAATAATAATTCAAAAAAAGTGCAACCGGTCACCAACTTAGATTTGGGCCGAGAAGCGAGAGAAGAAAGGTTTGGTAAGGCCCAGACGTGTCAGAGTGAACCGCATCCTTCAAACTCTTGTGGTACTTTTTATGATACTCAGCCTTTATATATTGCATATCAATCTCGGCTCTTGTCACAATAATCCTTATAAGTCTTGTGTCAAAGGTCCCTATGCCCTTCATTGCCTTATATAACATCTACATACATTTTCAAACTCTATATAAGTACGAGACTATCACATTGTATGGTTAGGCAAAACTAACTGAATAAAGATTCCACCTTTGCAAAATACTTTGCGGGATTTTCAGCACATTGTAAGATAGTCAAAAGTGCGGTTTCAAATGACCCTGAAGTTTCCTTCTTTATAGCCTGCAAAATGGTCAAAAACGCGTGTAAGTCCTTCACTAGCAAAATTTTGGAAGCAACAAATAAAAATGTTTTCATGTTTCTTGTGATAACCTTTTTGAGTGATCCACCATACATGTCATGGTAACATGTGTTTATAGCAACCAAATGTGCTCGACTTCTTTCACTAAAGAGTTGCACGAAAACCTTCTCATCGGTTCCTAATCTCTTTTCTCCGGCCTTGTACAATGCTTTTGCATCTTTCGCAGCCATTTCCCTATCGACTTCCATACCTTCATATCGTTGCTTACTTATAAAGGCGAGCAAAATCTACACAATAACCCGAAGTTTAGTCAAATTATGTTCCTACCGTCTAAAAGATCAAGAACACGACATTATAATAATATATGCAAAAATGGAAGACGGATAAAGATTCGACCTTTTGGTGATCCCCGAAAATTTGCAGTCTGATGTCGTTTTCAAGATGAGTTCCAAAAGTCGAGTGGTATATTTGTGTGACGGCTTGTAATTGGGAAGACGTTCGAGAGCATATGATTTCGGTTACGCTTTCAACATCGAGGAAGTTTTTAGTCAACCCATTTTTCAATATAGTGGGTTGATGATTCTCTTTAGAACATCGAAGCTGATGATTTTACATTTATACTTTTCTAAACACTGGTAACGGCATTCACATTACGTGAAGTCGTTGCGTGGGAAGGCGGTCCTACCCGCACGAACCCAATAACGTGACAAACCTTCACGCAAGTCAGTTGAAGGGGAAGAGTTCAATTATCCCATTAAATGAAAGTGCCGGTCTATCCGCATGAATCATGAAAGGAAACTGAACAATAACCTATTGACAACCGCGCGTCGAACGGTTCAAAACAAAATTCTTAAAAGGATGAGGAAAACCTACACGCAGGTCAGATAAGGGTAAAGTTTTGCCATCCTACTAAGTGCAAGTGACGGTTCTACCCGCACAATCACGAAAGAGGAAGCAAAACTTCGCACCTATTATCAACCACGTTCAAAGGTTAACTTATCCTCAAAAGATGAGGAAAACCTACACGCAGGTCAGATAAGGGTAAAGTTTTGCCATCCTACTAAGTGCAAGTGACGGTTCTACCCGCACAATCACGAAAGAGGAAGCAAAACTTCACACCTATTATCAACCACGTTCAAAGGTTAACTTATCCTCAAAGGATGAGGAAAACCTACACGCAGGTCAGATAAGGGTAAAGTTTTGCCATCCTACTAAGTGCAAGTGACGGTTCTACCCGCACAATCACGAAAGAGGAAGCAAAACTTCGCACATATTATCAACCACGTTCAAAGGTTAACTTATCCTCAAAAGATGAGGAAAACCTACACGCAGGTCAGATAAGGGTAAAGTTTTGCCATCCTACTAAGTGCAAGTGACGGTTCTACCCGCACAATCACGAAAGAGGAAGCAAAACTTCACACCTATTATCAACCACGTTCAAAGGTTAACTTATCCTCAAAAGATGAGGAAAACCTACACGCAGGTCAGATGAAGGTTAAAGTTTAGCCATCCTACTAAGTGCAAGTGACGGTTATACCCGCACAATCACGAAAGAGGAAGCAAAACTTTAACCCATTATCAACCACGTTCAACAGGTTAACTTATTCTAAACACTTGGAAAATTGCTAATTTAAACTAAGTATGCAAGTCATAAGTTTATAAAGCAAGGAACCCAAAGAAGGAAATAACAATCTTATACGCAAAAAGATTTATATTTCACAAATGAATTATTACAAGAATGGCCGGGTAACTACCCGCCTACGAAAAGAAAAAATAAATACATCTGTACAAGACTATCCTAACAGTGGGAAGGGATCTTCAGGATCAAGCTTCAGGGCCGCTTCCACTTGGACCCGCTCCATCAGAAGAACGGGGCGGTTCGAGGAAAGCTTTAAGGATAGCTAACCCATCATCAGCAGCAGCTACTTGGTTCACCTTCTCCACCACTGTATGCGGGAAGGCAGCGTATTGATTTACTGCTTGGTCATATATGGCTTCAGTATCAACATTGTACAAAGGGAAGTTGGAAGGCGGGAAGCCTTTCTCAACGAACCCTAGACCAAGCAGGAAGCCAGCCCGTTCCCCATCCTCGTGAGAAGCGTTGAGGGCTGCGCTCATAGCATCGTCGTAGGATGTCTCTGAAAAGACCCGATGCACAACCTACAAAGAGAATGTACAAGTGTAAGACTTCTGTCGCAAAGGAAAGCGTGAAGACAAAGCTAAAATACCTGAGGCAACGCTTCTCGAAGAAGCCATTCCTTGGCAACCAGAGCTTCTTGAAGGGCGGCTTGAACTTGAGTGCAGGCGCGTTCAGCTTCGCTTTTGTTGAGGTTGGCAAGTAGCACTTCCTTTGCAGCAGCCTCTTCAACGCCCTTAAGCTTCCGCTCGGTGTGGTCAAGCACGCCCCTCTGGTCCAGGATCTCTTGGAGCTTCTTGGCATCTTCCATCGCCAAGGCATCATGAGCACGTTGGAGAGCCTCTAATTTGGCCTTGAGCTCCTCGTTCTCCACGCGTAAAGGCTCAGCAACGGCTTCAGCCTTGGTGGCCCTCTCAGTTGCGTTCCTCGCAGTCTCCTTAGCCAGCCGAAGCTGTTCGTTAACAGCTTGGGCAGCCTTGGAGTAGAGGTGTTCAAAAAAACCGGTTACGGAACCGGTTTGGCCGGTTCAACCGGAAACCGGTTTTTTAAAAACCGGTTTTTTTAAAAACCGGTTTGACCGGTTTACGTAACCGGTTTACGTATCGGTTATACGTTTTGGAGCCAAAACCGGTTTTATAACCGGTTATAAAAAAAACCGGTTTTTTTAAATAACCGGTTATTAAAAAACCGGTTAACCGGTTTTTAAAATAACCGGTTTATTACCGTTATAAAAAAAAACCGGTTAACCGGTTTTTTAATAACCGGTTAACCGGTTAAACCGGTTTTCGAACGTTACCAAACGGCTTTATAGCCGTTTTTTTTTTTTTTTTGACCGTTTTTTAGCCGTTTTTTTTTTGTTTTTTTACCATTTTACCCCCACAAACATCTATATATAGTTTAGGTTGGGTATTGGTTAGATCACACTTGATTATACAACTCCAAACGCTCTAAACGTTTATTTCATACGCGATTATACAACTCCAAACGCTCTTCTTTCGTAGTCGTTTATTTCATACTCGAGTATACCACTCTTAATTCGTAGTCGATTATCATGGCCTCCCAAAGTGCTGCTTCATCGGTCAACATGGGTGCCTCGAACACGGGAGAAACCGTCGTTCTGGTCATCCCCACGAAACGAAACCAAGATATTTGGCAACATTTCGACCTATGCGAAATGTCTAACGGAACCCAAAAAGCTAGATGCAAACATTGTTTGAAGTTTTATAACAAAGAAGCAAACTCCAGTTTAAGAGCTCATGTAGAAAAGCCCTCTTGCAAGGTCTTGAAGGACGAATCCGGAAGTAGTTCGCAGCCGGAGATGACGAATCAAGGAACGGTGTTTACGTACGACCTTGAAGCGGTACGTCAACAGTTTGGCAACTTTGTGATTCAACAATCACTTCCTTTCAACCACTTCGACAACCCTCAATTCACGGAGATGATGCAAAAGTATGTTCAACCACGCTACCAACACGTAAGTCGTTCGACCCTTAGAAGAGATTGTCTTAAAGCATGGAAAAACGCTAAGTCCGAACTAATTTCATACTTTTCAAACTTACAAACTGGTGTGAACTTAACAACGGATGTGTGGTCGGTACCTAATGGTTCGCCCGACTCATACATTTGTGTGACGGCTCATTGGGTTGACCCCCGGTCGTGGCAAATGATGAAACGAACCGTTGCGTTTCAATTGTTTGATTACCCGCACACGGGTAGAAATATTTTTAAACTCTTGGATAAAGTCATTCGACAATACAAGATTGAAGATAAAATCTTTTCAATATCGTTTGATAACGCGTCCAACAATACGGCCGCGGTTGGCCATTTAAAATTAAAGTATAAACCTATCTGTGATGGAGCGTTTTTTCATAGCCGATGCATTGCACATATTATCAACTTGGCCGTGCAAGATGGGTTAAACGTGATCGAAACGCAAAGAAACAATTTTAAAAGAATGTTACGAGATGTTTTTAGCAACAATTCAACATTTTCAAGATACAAAAAATTTTGTGAAGAAGCTAACTGTCAATGGTTGGGGCCTAATTGGGATTGTCCAACAAGATGGAACTCGACTTGTGAAATGTTTGAGAAAGCCATCCAACAAAAACAATCGTTAATTGCGTTTCATCAAATTTTGTCAAATAGGGGTAAATGTGCACCGTACGATCCTAGAAACTGGTTATTGATTGAGATCGTTACGGAGGTTCTTCAAATTTTTAAATCTTGCACAACTAGTTTATCCGGGGTTTACTATCCAACAAGCCCCATTGCTTTACCAAAAATTGCTGTCATGTGCACAAAGTTGACTGAAATTCATTGTAGGGGTGCACCTTATTTTGATATGGGTGCAAAAATGAAAGAAAAATTTAGAAAATATTTTCAACAACTACCCGCTGTTTTGACCTGTGCGGCTGCGTTAAACCCTTGCATCAATGTTGGTGGTGTTGAAGCTTTAATAGAAAAAATTTGTGATGAGCTAGAGTTAAACGACGATCAAAACCCCCATTATAACCAAACTTTAAAGAATGCTTTCAACACCACCTTGGCAAACATGTATGATGTTTACCTTACAAAACACGGGTCGTCTTCCCAAATTCATGACTCGTTAAGAGCTGTTGCCCAATCCCAATCCCAAACCGACCTTGAAATGGGGATGTACTACATGATTTGGGAAGACGCCGGTAAACGTCAAAGGGTAAACACCCCAAGCAGTGAACTTGGAAGGTATGGTGGTACCAACTTTGTGAAACACATGACTCCGGATGAATTTAGAAGTCTTGATTTGCTGGCTTGGTGGAGAGGTAAGGAGGATGAGTTTCCGATCCTCGCCGCCATGGCCAAAGATTTACTAACGGTCCAAGCTTCCACGGTAGCTTCGGAGTCTGCTTTTTCTGTTTCTGGCAGGGTTATATCGATTAGGAGGACTCGACTCACTCCACCAGCTGTAGAGATGTCGATTTGCTACAAGGATTACTTGGACTCTTTAGATAGGGCACAACATCAACGCTCACTCGAGGGGGAAATGGAGTATGAGGCGGCCTTGTATGAAGACGAGGTCAATCAAGGACACACTCAACCAATGACCGATGAAGAAGCCGCGTACGACGATTACCTAAGGAATAGCTCGGGATCGGGTAGCGAAGAAAATGAGTAACAAACATCAACTTGTTAATGTAATCGTGTCTAAGCATTCTTTAATGTTTGTATTTTTGAGTTACGAATATGCGATAACGATTTAATGTTTGTATTTTTAATGTAAAAGCTATAAATGAAAGTTATGTGTTTTTAATCTTCCAAGCAAAGAATGCTAACAACGAAACCCTAAACCCTAAACCCTAAAGCAAAAAAAAAAAAAAAAAAAAAAAAAAAAAAAAAAAAAACCGGTTAACCGGTTAGACCGGTTATTAAAAACCGGTTATAAAAAAACCGGTTTAATAACCGGTTCTAACCGGTTTCTAAACCGGTCCAAACCGGTTTGGCCGGTTTGAGTTTTCATTGATAAAAACCGGTTAATAACCGGTCCGGTTATTAACCGGACCGGTTTTTTTCTGGATAAAAAAAACCGGTCCGGTTAATAACCGAACCGGTTTTTTCAAAAAAACCGATTTGTGCACCTCTACCTTGGAGCGGGCCTCGAGTCGCGCTTGAACTTCAACCTCGAGGGCCTTGAAGGCCTTCTCCTTCTCCGCAGCAGCTGCGGCCAACCGTTGGTTCTCCTCCCGAAGAGCCCGCGCCTGAGATACGTTCTTGGCGCGAGCTGCTTTCACCTTGTCGTTTTCACGACAAAGCAGCTCGACGCGCGGCTGCATCCGGGCCTGGAGAACCCGAAGCTCATTGGTTAGCCTACCCTCCTGGTAGCTAGCCATGGCTTCCCCCAACGCACCATGAGGAGCAGCGTGGCGAGCCCAGTCCACGCACTCCACAGGGGTACGAAGGGTTGTTCCTCGGCGTATGTTCCATCGCGGAACATACACTTCATTGGAATCCGACACTGCAAAAAACAAAAAACCAGTTAGGAAAAAGATGATAAAAAATAAAAGTGAAAAAGGGCCAAAGGAACCCTACGCACCTGTAGGGTCTATAACAGGCCGATAGCCGCCGAACCCATCACCTGAACCCAAAGGAAACCCATCCAAAAGGTCAGGCAGATGGGAAGGTGGCAAGGATTGGCGAGTACTCCCATGCGTACCTGATGAGCCGGCCGTCGGTGCCGGTGGCGGGGGCATGGTGGCAGCCGCCGCAGAATCCGCAGCAATCGTAACCGCCGGCTCGGTGAAGGATGCCGTAAAAATCGCACTCACGGCCGGCGGTGGCGTAAACTCGGCTGGAACAGTCGGCTCAGAGTGAGCAACTGAACCAGCGAGAGCAGGCGCAGGCGCCTGGGTCGACGCCTCAGGTAGGCTGACCAAGCCTACCGTCATCGGCGGAGAGGTACTACTCGGCACTCCACCCTGGAATGCGTCAACATCCACGCCTGCACAAGAAGATAAGTGTTAACAATAAATTTATGAAGTATGATAAATCTACAAAAACAATGATGTTTGTACTTACGGGTTTTCTTGAGCCTGAACGTACGGACGGGCGGGGATGAACCCGATGGAGCCGGTCTCTTGATGCCGGTCACCGTCGTCGTCGTTGGTTCTCCGGAGGTAACAGTCGTAGCCTCCGGAGCAGTGGTCTTCTCACCACCGGGGTGCCCCGCCACCTCTTCACTATCTGACTCGGTATCAGATAGAAGCACCGGATCAGCTGTGGAGGCCACATTTTTCTTCCCTTTCCCGCCGGCAGCCTTCTTCTTCCGCACCAGCGGAGGACCATCTGCGGATTCCTCAGAAGAAGACAGGATGTAAGGAATTCCAGCAGCGGGTACAGCATTGAGGGGTTGAGGATAGAATATCGCCTTACCTGGCCGCCGGTGGCTCAGGATCTCGTGGCCCAGCGGATAGACCTCCACAAACCGATCCGCCGTTTGCTCCAGGATGGGCAACTCATTCTCGTCTAAAGCACGAGTGCCCACCCGCACGGGACCGTCAGCTTCCCGCGGGTACAGGAGCGACTCCAAATCATTCCCCTCTAAAGAAAAGAAACAGTTAGAAGACAAACTAATATAAGCAAGAAAGACAAGACATACCATAAGGAATAGAGTTCAAACCGTATTCGAGAAGGATGGGAAACCGAGACGCCTCCTTCCATACCCGGCTCATCCCCAGCATCACCATCCCGGACTCCGCAAACCGGTAAACCGGAGATTGGACCCGGGATATCTTCGCGAACCATTCCGCCTCCTGGTAGCTGGAAGCGTGAAGGCTCGGAAGCGCTTGCCCCTTCTTAAACTTCATGGCAATGGGAATGGCGCGGGCAGAGATGTAGAAGAACTCCCGCTTCCACGATCGGAGACTGCGCTCGGTCACGCAGATCTTCAAACCCTTAATACGGGTTGTCAGGGTGTACCACCCCTGGATGCACCTCCAAGTATAGAAGGTCATCAGGCGGTCCACATAGGGCTCAATACCCAGAATCCGGCACACCCACTCGAAGTGCCGGATCTTGGCAATCGCCATCGGATGCAACTCGGTTAGGTGCACACCGTGCCTCTCCAGGACACGGTACACAAACTTTGTCAATGGGAACCTAAGGTTCCCATAAACAAAGAATGCAGCATATACCCCGATCTTGCCACTGGGGGCATCGTACACAGTCTGGTGGGGTTCAGGAAACTCAGGCTCAAGAGACTCAAGCATGAATTTCCTGACGACATACTGGTACTGATCGACAGGTAGAGCACACTGGCACTCGCCAGCAGTACTCCTATCGTCGGCTACAGCTTCAGCATCATGGGAAGACATATTGCAGAGGAAGAAGAAAACGATTTCGGGAAAATGCTTGCCTGAAAAGGGGAGTATTTGCCGGAAATCGCTAAGAAGAAGAAGAGAAGGGTGAAAGTGTGGATTACAAAGAACCCTCTCCCCCTTTATATAGTAATCGCAATTAATGCGATGAATTTAATGCGGAGGAGAGAGAAATCTAAGGTGCAATGAAACTATGACACGTGGCAAAACGCAGGCTGGCAACAGCTGTTGACAGGACGTGTGCCAGTAATTTTGCGGCCACGCGCCCGAAAAACCGCGCCCACGCGCCGTAAAAAGCGTCTGGAATGACCATATAATGTCACGTCACCATAACTTCCTGCACGTCCTGACACAGTCAGAAGAAACCGTCGCACGACGTTTCAGAGGTTTGGACTGTTCCTATCTTTCCACCAACCTTTCGAATTTCAAAATTCAAAATTTAAAAATATTAAAAAGCAAGCGGGAAAATACCCCTTACCTTGGCAAACAAGTAACCGTAAGACGGATGCGGGTACAGTGTAAAGGCAAAACCCTTCACGCACCTAGCACCCGCAGGGAATTGAAGCCAAGTAAAACCTTGGCAAACAAGTAACCGTAAGACGGATGCGGGTACAGTGTAAAGGCAAAACCCTTCACGCACCTAGCACCCGCAGGGAATTGAAGCCAAGTAAAACTTTGGCGAACAAGTAACCGTAAGACGGAAGCGGGTACAGTGTAAAGGCAAAAACCCTTCACATACCTAGCACCCGCAGGGAATTGAAGCCAAATATTCCTCGGCAACCAAGTAACTATAAGACGGCTGCGGGTACAGTATAAAAGCAATACCCTTCACATACCTAGCACCCGCAGGGAATTGACGCCAGGAATACCTTGGAAGTAAAGTAACCGTAAGACGAGCGCTGGTACAGTGTTAAGGCAAAACCCTTCACATACCTAGCGCTCCGCTGGAAATTGAAACCAAGAAGGATCTACTGGGCAATGCTTGCGGAAACGGAAATAACATCCCCGCATAGCGGGAACATCGAGAACTACGTTGTTGGAAGCTCCAGGATGGAATTGGTGGTTTTAACATAATTGATCATTATGTTCAAAACTACCAAAACCTCATGGAAAGACCACACAAGTGGGACTCAACGCTCCTGACTTGCGAGGAGGTTACAGCCTACCCGCATCATACCCAAAGACCAAGCAGGAAACTCGGGCATTTCTGCAAGTGACAAGGACTTCCGCGGGAAGAATCCCCATGGAAAACCTTAAAAGACCCTTTTCAAAACCCTTTGCTTAAAGTCTAAAAGTTCACCTCACTTTATTAAACACGCATGAGAAGAACATTGGACTGGGGGGGACTTGAAGAGGTAGGTCCCAGCAGAGCCCAGTTGGACCCGCAAGACTCACCTCAAACAGGGACGTCTGCGCAGAAACCAACTGGATCCGCAGGACCAACCATGCTCAGAGACGTGACGTCCTTACGCGCAGTACGCAAGCTGGTCCCGCAGGAAATGCCTCCCAATGGTGAAGGACTCCGCCTGTCCCCGCAGCCTCGGATACAAGCCATTAGGGAAGGCCACCCGCGCAGCAAGGCTACACGCACAAGGCACTTAGCTCTCAATCGTTCAGTGTCACCTGAAGGAATGAGCGAAGCCGGGAACAATCCCGCACAAGGGCGGGAGGGGGAATACTCCCGCCCAAAAAAGCCAGTCCGTACGATACGGGAAGATCTTCTGTACTGTACCTGACGAGGTATGGGAAAAAGATCTGACTAAAGATACGACAGCTTATAGACAACAGTATGGCGAGCAGCATGCTCCTACACTGTATGTCACTGTTAGCCACTGCCTACTCACCAACTCTTGTCATACCACGTGCGTAGCTGGCAGTTGGTGGAAAAGGAATAGTATACAGCAGGCATGGTCGCTATCAGCCGCTACCTACCCACCAACTACCAGCAGGGCACGTGCGTAGGCTACTGTTGGTGGAACAGGAACACTGTTGCAGCCGGCCATACCTCCTTGGAAACCTACCTTCGGCTATAAATACCACAAATGGTATGACCATCTCATCTTATCATATCTTATCACATTATCATCATATTATACATGATATCTGCTCTAGCAATCTCTTAATATATATTTAAAGAGCAATCTAGTCTGATTCTCATGCCGGAGGGTGGTCACAAGGAGGAACCCCCCCCTTCTCAGTGACGAGCTCACGGTGTCTGTTTTGCAGGTTATCAGAAGAACCATCTTCCAAGGGTCTAACCCCTCGTGGGAAACATCTATCTAACCCCCAGGTTACCAGTAATCTGTCCGGGGTCCGGTTAGTGTTTCTTCACATCCCTTGTTGCTGATATGCATCCAAAGCTGAACTGCAATCTGTAACATGATTTTTCAAGAGTCAAACATTACAATATCCAAATATAAATTTCACTTTCATGGTTTCGTATTTTCCTGTCAATATTTTCTTCAAGGGATAACTATCTTTCTATCACATCATTATAGTATGAATACATATCTGAAGTTACATTTATTCTCATAGATTTTGAAATCCAAAAGTTGTATGCTTGACTCACAAAAGTCAAAGTTGAACTCGGTTTCTGTACCTCTAATTTACCACTAAGTTCGGAAGCCAAACGTTTGTAGATGTCCTTGGAATACATTGTCCTGTATTCTTGTCGGATATGCGCGCGTTGAGTTGCATCACGATGAGCGAGAATACCAATAACCGTTGCAGTGTCACACCCAAGTCCTGTTTGCATTAAAAAAAAGTCAAATGTTAATCAAGACTTTAAAAAGTCATTATTTTGATAAATTAATCATTAATATCAAAGTATTTACCTTTGAAAGCTTTATATAACTGGATTGCGTCATCACGAGGATTAACGAGTACCGGAGGAACAGTTAGAGTCGCCATTATCGATTAATCTTGATTGAGAATTCGAAATAAAAATAAAGAGAGTGAGTTCAGAGATGGTAACTGAGGAATTAAGTAGAAAGTATTAAGGGCTGTTTCAAAGGGTCAAAATCAAACACAACAAATTGGTCAATTATTTTGAATAATCTGGAGAACACTAATTAAAACATATATATCAAAGTGGGTAAGAATATGTGTGTACAAGAAAAGGATTGGTTCAAATTTGGAACATGTTTTCTTGACTTATTCACGTTTATAGTCTATTGTTGACAAGACTTGTAAATTATCTGAAGTGTTTATTTTGTCAGAGAATCAGTCTTAAATCAAAAGGACAAATCTTTATTCATGCAAGTTTTATTGTACGGATACGTACATTTAAATGAAAGGATTTCTTATTTATGTTATACATATATTTGTATGTGTTACGTTCATACATAAAAATACTATATAAAAAATCTATTCATATGTATAACATATTTAGTAAAATGTATTAAGATATGTATTATTTGACCTATACATGACCGAAAAGCGTACCGAATGTTCACAATATAAATGAACCAGTAAAAAGGTTGTTCATATTCGTTCTTTCAACTAAGCGAAAACCTTGCTCATGCTTGTATATTTAATAAATAAATAAACATAAATAAACTTTTCTTCCCATTTGTGATTGAGATGAGAGTATTAAGCGTAGGGCTGGTATACAACATGTTAGTTATACACACATGATGATGGTTATGAGTGTTATCTGTTGTATATACTTAACCGAACAAGTATGAACTCATAAACGATAAATCTAATAAATTTTCTTTATTTGTTAAGAAAACTTTGTATTTTTTTTCATTTAATAGACAGTGGAAAGTTAGCATATATATTAAATTAACGTGTTAATTAATTGTGCGAATCAAGTAGTATAATTATATACATAAGTAGTGTAATGATGTAATTACATCGTAGTGTAATTAAACTATGTCGTAATTAGTGTAATCACACTACAGTATAATATCATTATAATGCATATATAATTACACTACTTTGTTCGTACAGTTAGTATGTTAATTTAATTTATATTTAATTCACACACTTAATAGATAATCATACATGTAAAAATATATGTTGAATGGGGTGAAAGGAAAAAAGTAATGTAAAAAACATACATCATTCATAATAACTTTTTAATGGTATAATGGGTCGTACCCATATCCTAAAGACCTAATCCCGCCCTGCCCCAGATACTGCAGGCTTGAGTCTGCTTTAGCCCACTGAATTAACCCTCATGTGACCATGCTTTATTCTAGTCCGGCCCAATTACTTCGAAACAGTCCGTTTAGCCCTTTATAGTAATAATAATAATAATAATAATAATAATAATAAAAAATTAATTCACAGAAATGAAAATTGAAACCAACTAAATATTAATAAACCATATCAAATAAGATCAAAGATAATTTATGATTTATCTTTTAAATATCTTGGAATATAAAAATAAAGAAATTGAATGTGGTCCATTTGTAGGACACCAACATTTAGATTCTCTTACAATATTGTCGTCTTAGTTTATTATATATATTAAACTATAACCTTATTTTCCTAATTTTAGTATTTTACACTACATTTTAATTCTATTACTGTTACACAAACAAAAAGTGTTATGAAGACAAACATTGTAAATGATATAAATTTTTATGTAGAGTAAAATCAGTAAAATAGTTTCTAGTTATCTAACAAAATGGTAGGTATAGTTAGTTTTGATGTACATTAACCATGATAATTTAATTTAAGAGGTTTATCTAAGTGTGGACATGGGATACCAGTCATACCACTGCCCAATAAAAACATTAGTTTAACTAAATTATTAAAAAATACTAAAGATACTGCGGTTGAAGCTGTATATTGTATAGTTTGATTTTTGCTTGATTTTCAAGTATTCAACAACATTCGGTACAACATCTCCATCATCCATCCTTGAATGTTACTCCACATATTTAATTACATTTGTTAATCAACACAACACAACACAACACAACACAACACAACAGATACATCCTATGTTTCATTGTTAACATGAAAGATAACTCACCAGATCTAATCGGCCAACACGCCATCAAACTCATTAGCAATGTAGGATTCTCAGTATTCATATTCTCAGTACTCACATTCACCATAATAGCCATCACATACCAACCTCCAGACCCATGGGAATCATCTAGAGCTTTAACTAGAGTGTTCACAGAAGTCTCAAATGCCACATTCCAAATGGACACTTCAGTCATCAAAACCGGAGAAGATATAGACCCCATTTCCATTAACCCGTCTGCGTCCCCTGCGTACCCACCCGTGGCCCAGCCCGACCCGTTAAGCCCGATCCCAAGCTTGGTCTCCACTGGCTGTGATGATACTAGTTTGATCAACTGTTCTGCACCGGGAGTCTTGACCGCGGTCAAGAAGTTTAATGCGAAACATTTTAAGTCGATCGTGTTTGTTGAGTATCAAAAGCCCGTTAACGGGTCGGGCCCGAATGAGTGTGATGTGTCATGGAGATTTAGGAACAAGAAGGATAGATCTTGGAGGAAGTATAGAGATTTTAGAAGGTTTAAATTCGGGTATGACGATAATTGTAGTTACAAAATCGTGCGTGCGAAGGGGTGGCATTCGGGTGTCAACGCGAAACACAAACAAAGTCAAAGTCAACCGAAGTCAAAGAATGTGATACTATCTCGTGACGATGAAATAAACGACACGATCCCAGTTATGGGATCGGGTTTAAGAAACGGGAAGTATCTTTATTATTCGAGAGGCGGGGATTATTGTAAAAACATGAATCAGTACATATGGAGCTTGTTGTGTGCACTCGGTGAAGCCCGATACTTAAATCGTACGTTTGTGATGGATTTAAGAATATGTTTATCGTCGAAGCATGCTTCAAGCAACCGAGACGAAGAAGGAAAAGACTTTCGGTACTATTTCGACTACGAGCATTTAAAGGAAACGGCTTCGGTTGTGGAAGAACGCGAGTTTGTTAAAAGCTGGAGGAAATTCGAGAAACAATATAAGAAAAAGGTCGCGGTTCGGAAAGTTGCATCTTACAAAGTTACGCCAGTTGAGTTAAAGAACGATACGAGCACGATTATATGGAGACAGTTTGATAAACCCAAGCCTGGAAACTATTGGTATCGGGTTTGTGAGAATCAAGCGGCTAATTATATAAACCGGCCTTGGCGATCTTTATGGAAATCAAAGAGGATTATGAACATAGTTTCTGAAATTAGTGGGAAAATGGATTGGGATTTTGATGCTGTTCATGTGATTAGAGGTGAAAAGGCGAAAAATAAAGTAATGTGGCCTCATCTTAATGAAGATACATCACCTGAATCTTTGGTTACAAAGCTTCAAGGGGTTGTTAAACCATGGAGAAATCTTTATATCGCGACGAATGAACCGTTCTATAACTATTTTGATCGGTTAAGGTCATATTATAAGGTTCATTTGCTTGATGATTATAAGGAGTTGTGGGGGAATAAGAGTGAGTGGTATAATGAGAGTATGGTTTTGAATGGTGGTCGGCCTGTCGAGTTTGATGGTTACATGCGTGCTGAGGTGGACACCGAGGTGCTTTATAGAGCGAAGAAACGGGTAGAGACGTTTTATGATTTGACTAAAGATTGCAAGGATGGTGTTAATTCATGTTGATTTGAGATAGATTTTGATTGTTTATTTGTTTTTGTTGATTCATGTTTTGATCTAAATTGTTTGTAAAATACTAAACCATGAGATATCCTAGTTATACATCTAGATAACTATAATATGGTATTTGGGTGTTCAATGACTGTTACCGCTAAATGACTTATTCAGGTAATATAAGCCGAAGTAAACCGTCACTAAGACGATTGTTGTATTACAAGTACCTAATATAATGTGATAGTTAATTGGCTTGATAATACTTCATAGGATTACCATCATCATTGAAGTTCTTGTAACCATAGTTAAGCAACCGGCACGTGCCGATTGCACATTTCTTGATTGATCGATGAATCCAAGAACAAAAAGAAAAGATCATCGGGCGAGTGGCTAACATCATCGAGATTGCAACCATTGTTAGGGTTGTATGGGGTAGTAGGATACAGTTTGATGTGTACCAGGTTTTGATGGTGATGATGATAATGGTTTTGTGTTTTGGGGTCAATCCCTTGACAGATCAACTTCTTGGTGAGATGAGTGTTCCAATAGTTTTTGATCTCGTTATCTGCACGCCATAGAATTCTTCCCGTGATCAACGACCATCAAATTGGTGTAAAACACGATTAAGAAACATAATAATGAAACAATCATTTCAAAGAGCAATCAAGTTTACACTACCGGTTGCCAAGGAGGCATATGATGAGATCTTCCTCATCAGCAGAGATTTGGCTCGCTTGACTGAAGGGCGGAGGTAATTCATCCAACAAAGGCGGCTGCTCTTCCCGCGCGGAGGAGCCCCGTTTTCTTAGGCTGATATAACCAGACAACAGCTCGTCTTCTTCATGTGTCCACGGTCCTTTCTTCATCATTTCCACTTTCGAGATGTTGACTATTGAAGAGATTTAAACATAGAATTGTCGATAAAACAATTTTGCACTGGGAAGTGAGAACTGAAGAAAGTTGCAGTCATCAAGTGTTACCATCAGACACCATTTCATCACTCAACCCCAAAAGTACATAAACTTCTGAGTATAATCATATGTACTATACAACATATTGAAGCATGGCCGAATAATTAATCAACTAATCAAATCGACTTAACATCGTATCGGCATTATCTGTAACTTTAATGTGTTTGTATTTCTGCTCTGCGTTGAATCTCCCAACCCATTCATCCATACCCTTTGCCACAAGTTCTTTCAATGCCACAACTTCCTCTTTCAAACCAACATTAATCTTGCACATACAAAAAAAATATGTACAAAAAATGAAAATTTATCTAAAATAGAAAATTTGAGATAAATGGATTTTATCTTACTCGTTCTTGAGCGGTTGCATTGAACTTTTGAAGCAAGAAGGCTTTAGGATCCATCTGACCAGGCGGTTTACCAATGCCTACACGCAAATTGTAAAACGCAATCAATTATAAAAATTAAAAATCTAAAATCAAAAATATAAATAAATAAACTGATTAATGAAATATGTTTATGCATACCGATTCTTAATCGTACAAATTCCCGATTCCCACGGAAATGATGGATCACACTCTTCATCCTGATAAAATAAATAAATCATCTTACAAGTAAAACCTTATGTCCGCTAATGACATTAAATTGAAACTTCACAATATTATTCATACCCGTTATGGCTCCCATGACCTCCCCGGGGCTGAATCCGAAGCACCCCACATGGCAGATCCATATCATCATGAAACTAAAGCCACAACAAGCAAAAGAATTAGGATAATACACAAAAGCTGGCAACTTCTTAACAGAAGTTTAAACTATTGCTGAAAGAATATAACTTTCATAATCAAATTTAAGTTCATACCACCACCACTCGGTTTAAAGGGAGTTTGTAATAGGCAGCAAGTGGACCACTCTGCAGTCGATGTACAAGTTAATACCTTAAATCATTAAACCAACAATCAAAGTGTAACTTTTTAGCAAAAAAAAAAATAACAAGATAATTAAAACCTTACCGATTCGCCGCTTAGATTCATGTATGTTTGAGGCTTTGCTAATAAAACCGGAACACCATCTACCATGCCTAATACACATCAAACAAAATCCTCATTAATCAAAATTACGTTAAAAATCATGAAAGCAAATTAGAAACTGAGAGAAGATTACAAGCCTTTTCCGAAAATGGCTTTACAGAAAACAGTGTCCACAGCAATCCCTTGTGATTCAGCAAAAGCATCGATCATATTAAACCCGACCTAATTTCCGAACACACACAACGAATTAGAATAATATATATCACAATCTGTGTCAATAAACAAACAACAAAAACATACATTGTGTCTTGTTCCTTTGAATTTTTCGCCCGGATTGCCCAAACCGACGAACAGCCACGGCTTCGGTGATTGAACCGATGTGTAGAAACCACGGTTTGGATTCAAAACCCTCCTTAGCATTTCTTAATAAATGTTTCGCTATGGCTGCATATAATTCAAAATTGAAGTTTATATATTATATATTAGTATAAGTGTATAACACAGCCTTTAAGCATCCTATATTCCATTATCAATAAAATAAACTAAATCAAACTATTAAATTCAAATTGGTGGCTGGATGGAATTTAGGTTTCTTTCGAGTTCAATTGAAAATTAAAAACCCTAATTTATACAGAGACAAATGTAATTGCTAAATTGTAGTAACAGAGGCGTTGTTTAACGAGGTTAGTTTAGGAAAACGGAGAGTTGGAGACTTGCCGTTCAGGATTCGAAATGCACGGCGGAGATGCGATGGTGGTCGCCGGCGGCGAGGCAGTGTGGAAGAGAAAGGAAGCAAAATCAGGTCGGAGACATATTATGCGTGCTCGTAACTTGTTCAAATAAACTAGCTAAAAAACTTCCATTTTTTTCGTAAACAAATATAAATTAATTTACGCAAAAATAAACAGTCAACATACTTAAACAAAATAAATAAAATTATAATATATAACTCTATAAGTGTATAAGAGAAATTAGGTTAGAACTCGAAAATCAATGTTTGTTAGCTTTTTAGGGCATGCGGTTGCTAAAATTGAACAAGGTTAAGGAAAAACTAACTTTTATTATCGTCATCGTTTTCAAATTCGTTGATGTCAACGTCCTCTCTTCAATCAATGCGTTGATTTGCAGTTTGTTCTTCATGTATGGTTCATCTTGCCGATGTTTTCGGGATGAGACAGATTAGTCATGGGTCGTTCAAAAAAATCCGTAGGGCACTTGGTCTAAAGCCCGCTAACTAACCCTAGTAATATGGAATGTACGACGGGCATGTGCACACTACCTTTATTCTTCTTTAAACGTGGATCTGATAAGGGGCAAAATGAGAGTCGTACATAACGACCTTAATGGAAAGGGACCCACGAGATCTCAACTAAATTTTCCAATATAGTGATAAAAGCTAGAGATCACGATTTAGATAGTACAAATATAGATGTGATAAGATGTATATAGATACACAGTAGCTTACAACATTACATCTATCTAATTTGAATGTTAGCTTACAAAATTACACATATCTAGTTTGAATTAGTTTATATAACACGTGAGATTTCACAATAGCTAATACAAACTTCTAAATGGGTGGATTAGTTAAAAAATATTCATTTTCTTTTCCACATCTAGCTTCTAGCTAGGAGTGTGGTTTTATCATATGGGTTTCTTAGAATAGCCTCCAACATAAATTTTCACTGCAAACCTTTGATCTCTTTTGAACCATCTTCCAATAATATATCCAATATTTTGATTGTTCGTATAATCGGTTAATTGGAACTACTAGTAAAAAAGTATTGACGACTATTTTGTTTTAAATTCTAGACGTTTACTCCAATTATCTCAAAAGAGGGTCATGTTTGAAAATAATGGCCCAAGTCAACATTTTGGTTCTAACTCATTCAAACACAAACCACATCCCAAACATGCAAACATTGTAAATATATTCTTCAAACACATGCCAACTCACATTAAACTGATAAGAACATATAACACATTTGATCTTAGGCAAAAGACCGAGGAAAGTATTACAAAAATTATTAAGTATATTATCTATTTTATTATTATTGAATTGTATTTTTAATACTTCATGAAGATTTAAGTATATTATTAAGTATTAACGTAACATCCTATATCAGTTGTTATTTTGTAAAACTAGTAAACTCCAAAAGCAGTGTAAGTAAATAAACTTGTAAGCAGGCATGACTTTTAAATCAAAAGATGTTCAAATTGGCACTGGTTATCCACACAACCTTTGACTTATCCACATACCATTGGATTTCATACGATCGTATGGTTCTTATACGATCGAATATGACTGTAAAATTTGTCAGCTTTTCCCAGGAACATTCCATGCGATAGTATGACAACTATACGATCATATGAGGGTTTTTTTTACAACCAGCAACTTTGAAGAACATATGAACTTTGGGGTTGTGAGGTTTATATATATAAAAACCGGAAGAATATTATATCACATCCGGATTATTGTGTCGTGTGAAAAATATACACTGAATATTATATCACGTCCCGAATATTGTAACGTGTTGTTACGTAAAAAGAGGGTAAGTATGTACGGAATATTATATCATATTTCATATAGCAACTATATCCGTATACTATCACATTTTTTAACACACACTACTCAACTCAATCAATTATGTTTTTGGTTTTTTTTCCATACGATCGTATGGAAGTCATGCTATCATATGACTCCCAGTCAAACTCCGTGCACCTGCACGCTCAGTGTACTTCTGTTGTACTTTTATCACGTGAGATTTCATATGATCATATAACTCCTATACGATCGTATTTAGGGTGTGTGAGTTTTTGGAGATGGTGTACCAATATCATATTTTCTTTCTATTTCATTGTACTTGTTTTAAATTTGGTTGCAATTGTTGATTGAAAACAACAGAAAAATATGACAGCCATTCAACTTATATACGACAATTTTCAGTGTCATAATTCTATAAATGTCATTTTCGAGACTTTTGAACTTTGAAAACATATCAAGACTCACGTATATTTATTTGATTTAACCTTTGACATTTATTATCAACTAGGTTAGAACCCGTGTACGACACAGGTGGAAATATTGAAATTTTCGAACAAACATATGTCTTTTGAAAAGACAACATAAGTTGTTATATGTTATTCGGGACGACAACATACTTTAAGTTGTAAATAATATTGGTACGAAAACCAATGATTGTGAAATACAAAGATAAACCCAAACAACATTCAAATTACAATATTTGAAAACATAATCAAAAGTTAAAAATGTAAAACTCATAAGCTACTAAAAAGATTTCCTTATAAACCAGATTTATTCTTTATTTGTAACTTTGTCTTCCTTGTTTAATATAAGAATTTTAACACCACTCTTCTCTCTTGATAAAGCTACATAGAGCTGTCTATGTGTAAACACCGGGTCTTTGAGATATATATGTCAACTCTTGCTAGAGATTGACCTTGATTTTTGTTAATGGTCATTGCAAAATAGACTACAACTGGAAAAAAACTACCTTATTTTCAATTTAAACGAAAGTTTCTTAACTGAAAATGTTAGACCACAACGAATTATATAAGTGCGATAACCAGTATTAGTACCTGAAATAACTTTTAGTACAACAAAATGTCTACCCAAATTAATTACTCGCAATCTAATTCCATCACACAAACCGTTCTTCTAATCCATATTCCTTAGTAACATTATTGACACATCGACTTTTCAAACCAATTTTATGAGTCAAAATAATTTTGGTCTTTTTGATTTTATTTAGCATAATGTGTTTATGAAAATTTTAGTTCAAATTAAAATATAAAAAAATAATTTGTTTAATCTTACTTAAAAACCAAAAAACAGATTTTTTATATGGACGACGACTAAATTTGTGAATTTTGTTGCAAAGTATGGAAACAATATAAGTTGAGTTGACCAAATATTAGTAAAAAAATCATGGAGAAATATCTTTGCGTCTCTAATTAACATAAATTGATTCGTATACACATTTTAATTAAAACATATATTTTAATTTGTTTTAAGAAAATAAAATAGGATTGGATGTACATTCAATGTTATTAAAAAGTTGTTTATCAAAAAGGTATAATGTAGTTAATAATAAATATAATAAAAATCGTTTATAATATTCTGTTACAAGTGCATAATTTTTAGTTAATAAAATATTAATTTTTATTTACTATATTTTAATTAATAAAAATTATATTTTAATACAATATATTGTATTAGCGCGTTTAAAATAAAATGTTACCGTTCAAAATGCTAGTAGGTATTTCTCTTGGCGTTGAAGCTGCACGTTTACAAAAAAGTGCATTATTAAAAAACATTTAAAGGGTAACTAAAAAGTTGTTAGGTCTAGGTACTTTTCTTTTAGTATTCAAGGCTCTTTATTTTGGGGGTGTATATGATACTTGGGCTCAGGGAGGAGGAGGAGATGTAAGAAAAATCACCAACTTGACGCTTAGCCCAAGTATCATATTTGGTTATTTACTAAAATCACCCTTTGGGGGGGAGGGATAGATTGTTAGTGTAGACGATTTGGAAGATATAATCGGAGGCCATGAATGGTTAGGTTCCATTTGTATACTTGGTGGAATTTGGCATATCTTAACGAAACCCTTCGCATGGGCTTGACGTGCACTTGTATGGTTTGGAGAGGCTTACTTATCTTATAGTTTAGCGGCTATATCTGTCTTTGGTTTCATTGCTTGTTGTTTTGTCTAGTTCAATAATACGGCTTATCATAGTGAGTTTTATGGACCCACTGGACCAGAAGCTTCTCAAGCTCAAACATTTACTTTTCTAGTTAGAGACCAACGTCTTGGAGCTAACGTGGGATCCGCTCAAGGGCCTACCAGTTTAGGTAAATATTTAATGCGTTCCCCGACGGGAGAAGTCATTTTTGGAGGAGAAACTATGCGATTTTGGGATTTGCGTGCTTCTTGGTTAGAACCTCTAAGGGGTCCAAATGGGTTGGACTTGAGTCGGCTGAAAAAAGACATACAACCTTGGCAAGAACGTTGTTCCGCAGAATATATGACTCATGCTCCTTTAGGTTCTTTAAATTCCGTAGGTGGAGTAAGTACTGAGATCAATGCAGTCAATTATGTGTCTCCTAGAAGTTGGTTAGCCACTTCTCATTTTGTTCTAGGATTCTAATATTAAAATGACTAACCGTTTGAATTACTCCTCTTATTGAAAGACGTTGACTGACCAAAAATTACGTTTCTTTAATTTGAAGACATCTATAATAGGACATAATATGGTTAGTATATTGAAAAGATGAATAACATAAATATAAAAACAGAATTTTATATAGCTTGATGTTTCAATTTTGCTGACTTAATGAAGGATTTTAATCCACAAAACAGAAAAATTAGAATACCGGGAAACCAAATACTATTAACTTTAGTGACAATTGTAGGTTATTTATATTTGGTGTTCATATAGATATTAAAGACATGAAAATTAGAAAGATTACACAAGAAACAACAATCACACAACTTACTCAACTGGATATGAAGACTATCGGCTAACTTGAATCGACATAGATGATCAGAAATTCATTTATGTAAAAGTATTTAACCCACCAATATATTTTTATAATAGTCACCCATGTTACACATGGGTTAAAAACATAGAAACAACCATATACATATAGACAACCATAAAATTTCATAAATAACATATTAAACCAACACAAATATTTAGCATAACTTTGTAACAAAAATATTAAACATTTAGATTGTATACATAAAAAGTTAATACTTACACAAACTTACTATACCTAAATTAAAAAACCAAACGAAGACATGAACATGTTATCATCATATTAGTCCACCATCAACTTCTTCGACATTTTATTAAAAAAAAGTCATTTTGCTTCACAATATAAAAAACAAAATAAAGCATAGCCACCTGAGTAAATATACAACTAAAGTCTTAAGGTATTATGAGTTTCATTTCAACATTAATAAATAAATAAATGTATATTTTATTATAAATTATTTTGTAATTAAAGTCTTTTTTTTATTTCGATTCAAAGACATTTTAGTTAAATGTATTAAGTTAAATCGAACCAACAAATTTTTATTCTACTAATTTCAATAATTAAGTATAACTAAAATAATATAGAGATAATTAAAATTAAACCAGTTAATTTTAATTTTATTACATAAAAGTCGTTCCCAAATTAAATTTTTATTAAAGTGATTGCAATATGCAGTAAATTATGTTTCAAACTATTTAACATCATTACTTTATTTAAAATTAATTTCATTATATAATTCTTTTTTCAATTGTATACAATAATCTTGACATTTATGCGTAATTAAAAATTGTTCAAATATAACAGATACAAACTTTGTTGAAATTGGAGACTATTAAAAACTACAAAAGAGTTGTCAAATTCGATTCTTAAAAACAGAAATAAATAAATGTATAAATGATTGGAATTTATAATTAAAATTAAAGATGATGATTATTTAGCATAAATAATCATTTATAGTGAATATCTAAGATTATATGTGTGAATACCAAGACAATTACAAGTAAACTAATAACCTACAACATTCGTTTCATTTATCAAAACAGTATAAACTTTGAAATGAATGATAAACTTTGTATTGCGAATCTCTTGGACTTGGTTGCTACAAATTCGAATTATTTTCTAATAAATGTCAAACTGGAAAAACAATATAGTTAGTAACTTACCATCAAGAAAAAAAATCAATTTTTTTAAATTAAAATGTCTAACTAATAACTTTAAAATGTCATATTTGTTTCGGTGAATTATATAAATTCCGTACACTTTCTTTTGAGTTAGTTTTTCGTTAAATATTGTTCATGACTGGCTTGTATTTGAATTTTGTTAGTTTCAAGAGACAATGAGCTATGATTATAAAATGGTTATCAAAAATATGTGTGGTTTATTTTAAACATGCATCTTGACATTTAAACATAATTATAAATTGGTTAAATAAAAAAATTGAACCCCTAGCAAACTAAAACACGTAAAATTCATTAATAATAATAATGAATCTATAGAATAATAAAATAATCCTAAAATAAATTAAAATATTATACAATCAATTCTATTAAATGATTAATAATTTCTATTAATTAATTTATATTATTCTACATTTATTATTACATAAGTATTTTAGTTTAATTGACATTAAACATTATTTTAATATATAGGCTTAATTATCAGAATTGTCTATTAAATCAAATATTCAGAGATTCAAAATATGGTACAATATAATAAAATATATTGTATATCTTAAACTAAAAATCTTATATTTCTGTTTGTCTATTATTATCTTATATTATAAATGAATATTATATTATCCCTTCTTTAGTAAACATCATTTTAATAAAGAAATATAGTATATACATAGGCTTAATTAATTGTATAATATCCCGTATAATAAACATCCTTTAAAGTTAGTTTATACATTTATTTTTAATTAGTTGACTCAATTAAAATTTTCAATTTCATATCCTGTCTATAGTAAAAATTATTTTAATATATAGGCTTAATTAGCATACAATATTTTTTTATAAAGCTAAACAAAGTTATATTCTAGGCTTAATTATTTATGTTATTGTTAATTGGGTCTAATTTTAGATGTATGGGAATTAACAATTCATACCAGTTACCAAAATTCATTTAATTGATATGATTAATTATATTAATTGTAATAAATATCAATTACTAACTTATTCTTGTACATTACTAATTTTATTTTCTATCTTGAAATATGGTGTAGATTAAAACATATCATTTTTAATTATATTGTAATTAATCGTGTTTAAAACATTATATCACCTAACCTAACTAAAACACGTATTATAAGAATCTTTATAAAAACTTGAATACATTAATTAATTAACAATAATAATTTTTTGGTTATCTTAATTATAACACGATAATTAAAAAATTATAATAAAGACATATTAAATTGGTAAAATATATTAAAGATTCTATAATGTACGTGAGCACCGGATTATTAGCTGTATAACATATTTTTGTAAACTTTATATAAGTGGTCAATAATTCGAATTTCAAAATGGTTCAAATAAATAATTTTTATTATTCACTTAAGGAATTTAGTTGAAATTGACATCAAATTCACAATAACTTGAAATATTTTAAAGAAACTAATAACTTTTTTATTTAATGCATGAATATTGAATAATTATGAAATGAGTTTATATATATGGATGGTATTCAAAAAAATAAAAACTTTTGAAAAAAATTAGTCAAATTAGGAATGCAAATTATGTTTAAATATGTAAATTTTATTTAAACATATTCAATATAAATGATCAAATTGAGTCAAATCTTTAATTTATTTAAATTGTTGTTATCAAAACATATTCAATATAATCAAATATGTAAATGTTAGTTAAACATATTCAATGTAATTGGACTTTGACCAACAACAATATAAGATTGATTATCTTACTATAGATAATTGGACTTTGACCAACAACAATATAAGATTGATTATCTTACTATAGATAATTTAATGTATTATAGAATAATCAACTAAATTTCATTTCGGGATTATACAATAATCAATTGAATTACATAAATTGTGAAAAATAAATAAAAACATTAATACTAACATAAATATAAATCAATATTAAACAAAAATAAAAGACATCTTATCAAACAATTCTCAATCCATGAAATTAGCTATACCAGGTTGGGGACAATAACCTGAGATGATAAAATTAAGTATTAATATTAATATCACATAATAAATTTATTACAAATTATGGAAGATTTGAATAATGTGAAAAAATGTAAAATTGATATTATAACTTACAACCGGAAAATTTAAATCGCGCTACCGGAAAAACTAAATAGTGAAGATCTCCATCGAATCTTCGATTTTGATATATAACCTAAAAAGATTACAAGAAAAAATCATATAATTATTAATATAAATACAAAAAAAAACGGAAAATTATCAGTTTAATCTTGGACATAGCCTGCTTCACAAACTGATTAGTTTGTTGTGACATAGCCTGCTTCACAGCCTAATTTTACAAACACTATTGACAAGGTCGTCTTCGAGAACCGTGAATTATTTTTTGGGTCGAAACCGGAAAAAAATTTGGGTCTTAAATTTGTTAAGTAATTAAATTTAAACATTTATAATGCATTATATATAACTTAAAAACAAAATTTGGCTCTATCAGGTATCAGGGTGTCAAGCCGGGATCCAAAGACCACATGGCTCTACCTAATAGCCGACTTTGACTATTGACAAACACATAACAAATTAACATGGATTCATTTTAATTATAATAGCTTTTCTTTAAAGAATTATTAAGTATTACAATCAAAATTATAATTAATTGACCAATAAAATCTACATACAGAATGTCAACACTCAACAATGACCCCTTACTTTCACTTGGGTTGTTTAACAAAAAAGTAACTATATTAGCCATTAATTATGCTATTTCAAAACAATTTGTAACAATTTGATTGAGATAGAAACTAGTAAAGTGTTAACCATAAGAAGTTGATTTTGACGCTTCAAATTTGACTTACTGACTCACTCAATAACACAGTCAAGGAGAAAAGAAAACCCATCACTATAAGAAAACCCTTAATTCAGGTTTCGAAAACCACTCTCATGAAACTAAACAAGAAGACCAATTTTCCTTTGGCATCAAAGCTAACAATTAGAAGTGCCACCAAGTATATTATCATATAAGCTACTATCGATCAACAAGTTATCGAGTGTGATCAAACAACCAAAAATCAGCCAATGACAGTACGACATGTGATTCAAGATTGATCGATGCCCGTGGAACGCTCTACCAAAGGAAGCAAGTCTTTAGATTACCAGATCCTGAACACAAATCTTCCTAGAGATGGAGAGCCCCTACCTTTTCTATCATCTCCTTCTTTCTTGCTTACCTAGCTCAGGTCTGGCGAGCGATCCCAGTTCGCGGTAAAGAACAAGATATTAAGCGAGCGTACCTTTGTTCACTTCTTCTCCACCAAGCACACAACTTTAAGGATAACTGTATGTTAGTGGCTACTGACTACCTAAGGAAACTCCAATTCGATCCGCCCTCGGTTAGGAGGCATCTACCTTATCCCGATCAGAAGGCTATTCACTATGACAGAGAATTTTTTTATTTATAATTAGAATATAGACTAGAAGACAAAGGAGTAGAATAAGCCATTGGACAATACCCAAAGGACCATTATTGCAACAACCTCCCGCAATATATTTCCCTCTAATATTCGAGCATCAAATCAAACATTCAACATTTGCTGTTTACCCTTTTTACTACCCCTACGACCTTTTGCCCTAATTAGTCTCCAGCCCTAATCTCCAATCCCATTCCATCGTAACCGCCACCGTCAATCCCACCATCACCGGCAATCATCAACTTCTCCGGCGATGGATCCTCAGGTTCAGCAAGCACAACTGGCGGCCATACTCGGTGCCGATCCAGCGCCGTTCGAAACCCTAATTTCGCATCTGATGTCATCATCCAACGACCAGCGTTCGCAAGCCGAGCTTCTATTCAATCTCTGCAAACAAACCGATCCGAATTCGTTGTTTCTGAAGCTAGGTCAGATGCTCCAGATGTCTCCTCACATGGAGGCTCGTGCCATGTCAGCAATTCTGTTACGGAAGCAGTTAACTCAGGATGACTCGTTGATTTGGAACAGGTTGTCTCCCGCTACTCAGTCTTCGCTTAAATCTATATTATTGACTTGTGTACAGCAGGAGGAAGCCAAAACTATTATGAAGAAGTTGTGTGATACGGTTTCGGAACTAGCTTCGGTTATTTTGCCTGATAACGGTTGGCCCGAGCTTTTACCGTTTATGTTTCAGTGTGTTTCGTCGGATTCGGTGAAGCTGCAGGAGTCGGCTTTTTTGATATTTGCTCAGTTGTCGCAGTACATTGGGGAGACGTTGATTCCGCATATTAAGCATTTACATGGAGTGTTTTTGCAGTGTTTGACCACGTCCGGGAGCGCGGACGTGAGGATTGCGGCGTTGAGTGCTGTGATTAATTTTATTCAGTGTTTGAGTTCCGGTGATAGAGATAGGTTTCAGGATCTGCTTCCTGCGATGATGAGGACTTTGACTGAGGCTTTGAATGGCGGGCAAGAGGCTACGGCCCAGGAAGCGTTGGAGTTGTTGATTGAGTTGGCTGGGACGGAACCGAGGTTTTTGAGGAGGCAGTTGGTTGAGGTGGTTGGGTCTATGTTGCAGATTGCTGAGGCCGAGACGTTGGAAGAGGGGACTAGACATTTGGCTATTGAGTTTGTGATTACGCTAGCGGAAGCCAGGGAGAGAGCGCCGGGTATGATGAGAAAGCTGCCACAGTTTATCAGCAGGTTGTTTGGGATTTTGTTGCAGATGTTGTTGGATATTGAGGATGAACCTGCTTGGCATACTGCGGAGAATGAGGATGAGGACACAGGGGAGTCTAGTAATTATAGTGTTGGTCAAGAGTGTTTGGATCGGTTGGCTATTGCTCTAGGTGGGAATACGATTGTCCCTGTTGCATCCGAGCAGTTGCCGGCTTACTTGGCGGCTCCTGAATGGCAGAAACATCATGCTGCCCTTATTGCTCTTGCACAGATAGCTGAGGGATGCTCAAAGGTAAAAATGTTATTGGAATTTATATGTTATAGTTTGGATTATATTAAATTGTAAGTATGATGTATAAATAGATGGTATGCTTGTTTTTGTTGTTTTCATGTTGCTTTGGAAAACAATATTGTCTTCACTGCTGTTTCTGATATTTTGAAACTTGAATAACTTGTGATGTAGGTGATGATCAAGAATTTGGAGCAAGTGGTGACTATGGTGTTGAATTCATTCCAAGATCCTCATCCACGTGTGAGATGGGCTGCAATTAATGCAATTGGACAATTGGCTACAGATTTGGGCCCAGATTTGCAATTTCAGTACCACCAAAGAGTGCTACCAGCTCTTGCTGCTGCAATGGATGACTTTAATAATCCGCGTGTTCAGGTATGTTTCCATTATTAATGCGTATATGTTGGTCTCTCTGAGTTATTGAGGCATGTATGGACTTATGTAGACATAGAAGTTACATATAGATGCTGATTTAGCATTGTATTCTCATATCCACGGAGTTATGGAGATAGAACTTGCATATAGCTCTAGCTACTGCAATTGTTGCTTTAAATTATTTGTTGTATTGCTTTTATAATTTAATCAAATTGGTATGGAACTTGCTTCCTGCTATTTGGTATACTAAGTTTTTGATTGAGTTTGCTACAAAGCCGTGTGTGAATAGAGCGAGTTTAGTTTATATTAATACTCATGATTCTTAATGCACAACAACGGAGGATTTTAGGTTTCCATTAAATATCTTTTATACCTAACGCAATTTCTAGCTGTAGCCTGATATGCTAAGTAAACAAGACTAGTTTGAATAAATAATGCTCGTCGAACAACAAAAATCATTTTCACTTTGTAATGCATCGTAAACAGGGAATGATCTCATTTGTATTTTTAAGAGTTTATTAAAAAGTCAAAGTTGAGTTACACCTGACTTGAGAAGCAAGCGACACTAGTTTTGAATAAATGTTTCTTTGCTCAATTACGAAGTCTTCATTTTCGATCGATTATCTTTCTGTCTTTATTTTGCACCGTCACACTTTTCGTTTTCTTTTTGTTTGTATATTTTATGGTGAGCGAGCATGGTATATTCTCAACTAATAAATATAGCTTACCAGATATCTGAATGACATCTTACATCTTGAGTACACTTCCATTCTCTTGTTTGTTATTATTTATATGTTATTTTTGTTTCGCAGGCGCATGCTGCTTCAGCAGTGCTAAATTTCAGTGAGAACTGCACCCCTGATATCTTGACTCCTTACTTGGATGGAATAGTGAGCAAGTTGCTTGTATTGTTACAGGTAAATTAGTGAAGGGTGGATGCTGCAATTTATATGCGCAAAAATGCAAATACGTCATTAAGTTTATTTTAAGTTGAACTAATGATGTTTTTTTTATGTAGAACGGTAAGCAAATGGTACAAGAAGGGGCCTTGACTGCTCTAGCATCTGTTGCTGATTCCTCACAGGTAACTTACGCATCATCATTTTTAGTTTCTACTTTCTAGACTTAGACCTTTACGCTTATCGTTTCACTCTTATTTTGTGAAATAATAGGAACACTTCCAAAAGTACTATGATGCGGTTATGCCTTATTTAAAAACTATATTAGTTAATGCAAATGATAAAGCCAATCGTATGCTTCGAGCTAAAGCAATGGAATGCATTAGTTTGGTTGGAATGGCTGTTGGGAAGGAAAAGTTTAGAGACGATGCTAAACAGGTACGATACTGTTGGGAAGGAATAGTATGCTACTATTTTTGCATTATTATCTTGCTTCTTATTTCATGAATATTTATGTTTATCTTTCTGATTGTGTGTGAAGGTGATGGAAGTGCTGATGTCATTGCAAGGATCTCAAATGGAGACTGATGACCCCACTACCAGTTACATGCTTCAAGTAGGTGTTACTTTTTTGTCAAAAAAGAAAATAGAAAATACTATAAGAAACCTTTTGGAATTTTGCTGAGTGTGTACATGATAATGTTATTTTGAATGAATAAAATTTCCCACTTGTAATTTTTTTTGATAAAGTTATTTGATATAATTGTTTTAAAAAGTTTGTTTTTGTGCATGTTCGAATATCTGAACTTTGTAAAAAATAACAAAGTCTGGAGAATTTTGTTGTTAAATAATAACGTAATGTTTTTGAACCTTATAAAAAGGATAATTTATTAATCTTTAAAATTTTAGAGAATTAGTTCTACAAGCTAAAGTCTAAGGACTTGTGAGCAAATCAGCAAAAATCTATAGGGGTTTTCAACAATTTCTCATTCGTTGTCACCCTTTGTTACTGTAGGCGTGGGCTCGGCTATGCAAATGTTTAGGGCAAGACTTTCTTCCTTACATGAGTGTTGTCATGCCTCCTTTGCTTCAATCTGCTCAACTGAAACCTGATGTTGTCATTACATCAGCAGATTCAGATAATGAGATTGATGAATCAGATGACGAAAGGTATTGTATTTTTTTGTATTACTATATATATATATATTAATTTGAATAATACTGAGAGTTGTATGTCTTGCAGTATGGAGACAATTACACTTGGTGATAAAAGGATAGGGATCAAAACTAGTGTTTTAGAGGAGAAAGCAACCGCCTGCAACATGTTGTGTTGTTATGCTGACGAGTTAAAGGAGGGGTTTTACCCATGGATTGATCAGGTTTATAACATTTAAATTTTTTTACACACTTTATTGTTTATTATAAATAAATGCTAATGTATTTACTTAATAGGTTGCACCAACCTTGGTGCCACTTCTCAAGTTTTATTTCCATGAAGAAGTTAGGAAAGCAGCCGTTTCAGGTATTTTTTATATGATTTTTTCTATGGTTGTAAATAAACCGAATGAAACGTGAATTGGCTTGTTTTTTAGCACAACAAATGAGCTAACATGGACAGATATAATAATAAGCTTGTTCATGTTCATTAATGTTCACTTGTTAAATGCTAAACGAAATTAAGAAGTGGACTTAATCAAACTAAATTATCGAGAAACCAGAGAAAAAAAATCAATTTAACCATTTTTAGCATTAATGTACAGATGCAATCTTTGTTCTTTTTAACTAAACACACCAAAATTCTTGTTCATTTGTTTAGTAAATGAACAACGGACAGCCTTAATCTTCTCATACTTATACGATTTCCCATATGTATAAATTGCATTTAATGGAATTTATATTTTTTTAGCCATGCCGGAGTTGTTGCGATCTGCAAAGTTAGCCATCGAGAAAGGACTTGCTCAGGGTCGTAATGAATCTTATATAAAACAGCTGTCTGATTACATAGTTACCTCTTTGGTTGAAGCTTTGCATAAGGTAATGTTATTTTCTCACAGAATTTTGGGATTTGGCAATCCCGATTCATTTACTTTTGAATGGGTTGATTGGGTCATGCTTTACCTTTAACATGACACAGGCAAATTTTAAAAATGTTAAGTAGAAAGGGAACAGGCCAAATGAGTCACTAGTCAATAATTAAACGTTTATTTCTGATGCATACACCTCCTAGATCTTTCTATTTATAAAATCAGATTGTTCAAATAGCATTATTCTATAATCATATTTGTTTCACTAGTTTTTTATGAGAAAATTTAAAAATTATAAACAAAAAACATTCTGGTTTAATCGTTGCAGGAACCTGATACAGAAATCTGCGCAAGTATGCTGGATGCTTTAAATGAATGTATACAGGTTAGTTATAATCTATATATAAACTCGTAAAATTAAAATTATATAATCTTTATAGCTTTAGATTGCACATAGCTGCATATAGATCATAGAATGTTGAATCCATTTATCTGAGTGTGTTTCAACATGGTATTAGGTATCTGGACCACTTTTAGATGAAAACCAGGTGAGAAGCATTGTGGATGAAATAAAGCAAGTAATCACAGCAAGTTCAAGTAGAAAAACCGAAAGAGCCGAAAGGACAAAAGCTGAAGATTTTGATGCTGAAGAAGGAGAATTGCTTAAAGAGGAAAATGAGCAAGAGGAAGAAGTTTTTGACCAGGTTCTTGTTCAACAACTCTTTTCCCCTTATTGACCTTAATTAAATTAAGACCTTTACCAAACATAAATGGCACTTGAATCACCAACAAGGCTGCACTTAAGAGTATAACAACGTTATTAGTTATAATAAGATTATGGGATGGTATCCGTATATCTTTTGTTTCTTCCTAAATTATGGTTAACCGTTTTTTTTTAATTTAAACATGATCCTCAATTTTAGGTATTTGTATTTAAACTAATTTGCTGTTTCAGATTGGTGAGATCTTGGGAACATTGATAAAAACGTTCAAAGCCTCGTTCTTGCCTTTCTTTGATGAGATGTCATCATATTTGATGCCGATGTGGGTAAGTATGCCAATTTTGTTTTTGACGCGATACATATGATACTATGAAGCTGGAAGGGTAAAATAAGAAATTTGGTAACAATGAGCGCACTTAATCACTTTTAGGGCAAGGATAAAACAGCTGAAGAAAGGAGGATTGCAATTTGCATCTTTGATGACGTGGCAGAGCAGTGTCGTGAAGCAGCTCTAAAATATTATGACACATATCTTCCTTTCCTTCTTGAAGCTTGCAATGATGAGAATTCAGATGTCCGCCAGGTCAGCATCATCACTGTCTGATTGCTTTCTGCTTTCTTGTGAACTCAACTATATCTATTCTTTAAAAATTCAGGCTGCTGTATATGGACTTGGAGTTTGTGCGGAGTATGGTGGTTCTGTCATAAAACCACTTATTGGAGGTAAACATATCTGATATAACATTATGACAACTGGAATTATAAATATGAAAAAGTTGAACTTTTGCAAGGGTGCATGAGATAATTAATATTTATTTGTGCACTTATTTTTACAGAGGCTCTTTCAAGGCTAAATGCTGTAATTAGACACCCTAATGCGCTCCAGTCTGAAAATGTGATGGCTTATGATAATGCTGTTTCTGCTTTGGGGAAAATATGTCAATTTCATCGTGACAGTATTGATTCCACTCAGGTAGATCATACTTTGTATTTTATTTTATTTTTCTGATTATAAGTATGTCCATTTGTAATTATTATGCTTTGTTGTCTGTCACTCTGTCAGATTGTTCCTGCATGGTTAAGCTGTTTGCCAATCAAGGGAGATGTTATTGAAGCTAAAGTTGTTCACGAGCTGCTTTGTTCTATGGTTGAAAGGTAAATACGAACAATGCTTTAATTTTTTAAAACATTGTTTTTTGGGTGCGTCTAACAAACTCTACTGTTTATATTACAGGTCAGACGTGAAACTTTTGGGTCCCAACAATCAATATTTGCCAAAAATTGTTTCTGTATTTGCTGAGGTTAGTTGTCTTTAATCTAGTTTTTGTCAGTTATTTTTACTAGATGTGCAAATTTTAAGCAGTTTGTTTATAAGTTGGTTGATTTGAGCAGGATGAGAGGTTGAAATAAAATGGTTCTTGTAACCATATTACTATATTAGACCCGCTAATAGTTTTAATAGAGAAATTGATAATTTTAGATAAAAATTACGGGCCAACCTACTTGATCCAACCCATTTAGATACATTTACTTTTTACGATACAGTTTATTTCTTTATTATAATTATAAATTATAAAGGCGGCCTTTGATATCAAAAGTAGGGGTGTGAACCTGTCTATCTGAGTTTAATTTATGAGAGTTCGAGCTTGGCTTGTGAATAATGTTTTAAGTTTGAACTCGGCTACTTTATTGATATTCAATAGTTTTTCTTTAACTATTAACTATATATATATAGTTTTAATTTTCATTATAACATTAAGTTATTTTGTTATTAATATCATATATAATGAGTATTATGTAAATATGTATTTGATATATCGAAACAATCATATCATATATTGGTTCGTTTAGGCCTGCAAGCCTACTCGAGCTCGATAAATGAAGCTCAGGCTCAGGATCGTTGTTTGAGCTCAGGTTCGGGCTCATTTAAGATCGACTAGATTGGCTCATTTACAACCCTAGATAAATGTTTAAAATGGTTTTGGCTATTTTTATAGAATACAACTAATATTAGTCTTTTTATATTTTCAACAACCTTGTATTTGACAACTAGAATTCTATTGGATGTATTTATGTCAACCCTTGCATCTGCTTACTATTTCAACCTTGAATTTTAAAACTTTGTTTTTGTTGGATTTAGATTCTTTCTGCCGGCAAGGATCTTGCAACAGAAACAACTCTTAGCAGAATTGTCAACTTACTGAGACAACTGCAACAAACACTGCCGCCTGCTACCTTTGCAGCAACATGGGCATCTTTGCAGCCACAACAGCAACTTGCAATACAATCTTATCTTACATCATAACATCATTATCCATCACACATACACACAAGAAGCCTTCTAGAAACATTGTCGGCTACTTGTTCTTTTTTGTGGAAATTGATGTTGGTTTTTAAACGTGTCAGTGGTGTCTCACCCATTCTTTGCGCCATAAGATGTTCATTTTTTCAGTGTGATGTCATGTAACAACCTCGGATGGGTTGTTTGGTTGAGTGTGAACAAGGAAAGTTGCATATTTGGTGTTTTGTTGGTATATTGTACAACTATTGTAGATGTGGGTGCATCTATGGTTGTGAGGTTTCTGTTGGTCACCAAGAGTTGTTTTAGCCAGCTAAAGCAACTCTTATCTGAGTTTTGGGTCAATTTTTGTTGTTTTTGGACATAAATTAATCAACTTGTTTATTTGGTATCTATCACTTATTTGGTTTCTTCTTTGAAGACAGATGAATTTGCTGTTTTGAACTCTTGTCTTGTTGGTTATCTTGTTCTTTTGCAGCTATTGTTTTTGTAAACAAAAAAAATATAAAGTCATGGGTTTTCTATGAATATTTTAAAAGTTATATAAAATACACCAAGTTTTTGATATTTATGAAGTTTTCTCTCTTCTATCATGCATACTCATTGAATGCTGTGTATCTACAAAAAAAGCATAATATAAAAAATATACTCATTTTCAAAATTACGACTATACAAAAGTTTGGATTGTAAGAGAAGAGTATAATAGTCCTATTATAGTTTGTATTTAATGAATTGGTATATAATAGTCTTACTAAATGTTATCTTATCTAATATACTATATAAAAAAAATTATTTGAAAATAATGATATCATATATGAAATTGTTGAAAGGTGGTTCAGGGCCTACTTTACAATTAAGTAAATATGATGATATATAAGAGTTTAAAAAACAAATAAAAAAATACAAGTGGTTTGTTAAAAACATTTTTAGGCTAACTATTTTAAAAGGGTATTGTATGAATTTGGGTCAATAAGATAGAAGAGGGAACTGGTGACTGCGTGTGTTCCGACAACACGAATGTTTGGAGAGGTAGTTAAGCAGAGCCGTAAGAAGGTTACTAACTGTTCCGACAACCTTGTATATGTTTTAGGAGCTGCCACTTGGCATATATTTTGAATCACCACATTTTTTTTAAACAACAAATAGAAAATTTGCAAACCAGATGCACCATGCGACAAACCGATTTTAGTTTCCGCTATTATATTTTTGTTTACTATTCTGCACTAACCTAATGACAAAAGGTGACTCCGTACGTTCACGATTGCAGATGTTGTGACGTGACACTGGTGTGAAAGAAAACAAAGAGGGGGCGGGCGTGTGTGTGGGGGGGGGGGGTATACTTGATAGCCTAATCAACATTCTATAGATGTGATATTTTATGATCGTATAAAGGTGTATGAATTGATGGTATACGCCTGCAAAATGGGTTGTATGAAATTGTACGATATACGATTTGGGTCTATGCTCTTATAGAGATTTGTATGAAATTTGAATTCACTTTAGTTTTCCTTAAAATTTTAAGGATGAGAGCATTCTCAACCCGTTCTCTATCCATATCTTTATAATTAAACTAAAAAACACTACAATTCGCTCATCTGTTCAATTAAATAATATTTTTTATATCTTTATCATTATAGTTTTCTCTCTCATCTACTCACAACCAATCCAACAAATATTAAAAACTAAATAGGGATATATAGTGTTTCCCCAAATTTACAAAAAAATACTACAATTCTCTCTCCACCCTATAACTTACACTCACAATTACTTACAACTTCACCCTATAATTTGCAAACTCCCCTCACATAATTATAGAGGATGTGATGAGAATGCTCTAAGATACAAAACTGATGAAAGAGATGTAGTAGTTATTAGACCTTCCGCATCAAGGTCATCCATGGCTTATGTGGAGGAGATTTGTTAGAAGGATGAAAAATACATGTATTGTGGAGGGCCATCCATCCTTGAAAATCCTTCCTCAAGGATGGTGAAGGATGGTGATTGGTGGGTCCTCAATGTTGGTGATGTGGAAATTATGAGGTTGTTTGTGGGAAGAATGAATATGTTATTGTTGTAGGTAAAAAATGTTTGTGAAAAGAATGAATGGAAAGCTGATGTGGCATGCTGACTAGGTTGTTTGTAATAAGAATTGCCCTGAACTGATGCAGGCAGTCTTAGTATTTTTAGATAATTTTCTTAAACTTTGAAGATGAAAATAGAGATAGAAAACGCAATTGCTTGATCTATACACACCCCTATTTTAAAAGAGAAAATTTCTAAAATGTCTATTTTATAGAGAGAGATTTTGTTTATATTCTCATAAATCAAGAGTTTCATAAACGCCCTCTCCAAATAGGTCACAACCTCTATTTTTCTTACTCGTCCGGCGTGTTTGTCCTCCAATCATTTAAGTCAGCTGGCCGCAAATGGGTCATCCCATACGAGTTTGTAAACAGGCCATCTGGACGAGTTTGCTGAACAACCATGTCATCTCGATGAGTTTGTAAACAGGTCATCCCAGTCAAGTTTGTTGAACAAACTGATTGTCCAGATGAGTTATTGTTTAACAAATAAGTCGTCTCTTGTGTTATTGATAACACATGACATCTACTTATTGGTCAACAAACACGTCGTCCCACTTTAAGCACACGTCGCTGACGACGTGTTTACTGTTTAGATGGTATATTTATGAAACTATTAGTTTGTGTGGACAACGATAAATATCTCTTAATAAATGCTACATTTTGAAAAAAAAAATTAACAAGAATTCATGTTAAATGTTAGATTGTAGCTTTTAATTGGTAGGAGAAAAGTTAGGCATTATTGCCTAGTAGAGATGGATATGATCGCGTGGTTTTGCTGGTGACACGATGATACTCTAGTGGTCCGTGAGTGATCATAATTTGCCATTCAAAAAAAAAAATTTGGTAGGAGAAAAGAAATGCTCTTTGCATAGGCGTGACTCAAAAAGATTCTTTTTTTACGTCACACAAAACCTTTTATTGAAGTTTTTATAAAAAATCAAACTAATTTATTTTACATAGAAAATAAATCATCAAATTAAAAAAAAAAACTTTAAAAATATTTGACGAAAAGGCATTTTTTGTCTTCATGTGGGCAGGTAATCAGTCTCGGTTATATTCCGTAAGCCCCTTAATTTTAAATTTAAATATAAATAAACTGGTTTAATTAACAACTCCAATAGAAAAAAATATATTTAATTTTAGGAACAAATGAACAATTGAAACTTTCTAGAACATTAAAATCAAGACAGAATTACAAATTTTGTCCTTTAAAAAAAACTAAATTACGGTTCGTGTTCTTTTTTTAGTTTCCTTGCAGGCGGTGCCCTTTAAACATTTTTTCCTACACGTTATGTCCTTTACGCTAACTGGGTTAGAAAAACTCAGTTAAATGACAACATGTGCATGGCATGTGAGGACTTTTTGGTCATTACAACGAAGTGGTTCAAATATACACACACACTCTCTCTCTTCTCGTCTTCTTCTCTCTCACCACCACCACCACCACTACCAACCCCCTTCTCTCAGCCGTGACCACCACCAAACCAACTCCTTTTCCCGTCGTTTTACTACATAGATTGAAGGCACAACCTCAATCGTTAAATTTCGTTGTGGTTCGAGATCTGGCTGGAGCTCGCCGGATGATCAATGGTGGTTCGAGATCTGCCCGGATTTCGCCGGAAACAAACACCACCACCATTAAATTTCGTCGGCCTGAAGCCACTGCCACCACTCCAACGCCACCGACTCGCCTGCAACTGTCGCTGGAAACGCCACCGCCGCCTACCCCTTCAACTGAATCTATGGAATTGGGCTCGCCGGAAACGCCACTCGCCAGCAACTGTCGCCGGTCGCTCAGATCTGTTAGGTGAAGTACTGAAGTGGGCTCGCCGGAAAATCTGAGCAGAACTGAAACACCATGGCAGTCACCATACTCCACCACCAACGTTTGATTCACCTCAAAATCTATCTCCATCGACGCTTTTCCATCATCCAGATCTGTCAAATATTGATGCGTTTACAAACCCTATGTTTGATGCCAATTTGGGAATATCTGGGGTAAGGATAAGGGTTATGTTAGGTTAGGTCAGGAGGTTTGGGATTTTTGAAACCTTCTCTGCGACGGGGGTGGGTGGGGGTATGGTGGCCGGAGTGGTTGTGGTATGGTGGTTGGAGTGGTGACCAGGTAAGGAGGTTGGAGGGAGAGAGAAGATAAATTGATGGGATGAAGATGAGTTTTGACTCACTGTAACTCAGTTTGTTTTTGTTTAATTGGTAGTATAAGAGTAAAAGTGTAATGACCAAAAAGCCCTCACATGCCATGCGCAAGTTGTCATTTAACTGAGTTTTTCTAACCCAGTTAGCGTAAAGGACATAACGTGTAGGAAAAAAATGTTTAAAGGATACCGCCTGCAAGGAAACTAAAAAAAGGACACGAACCGTAATTTGACTTTTTTTAAAGGACAAAATTTGTAATTCTGTCTAAAATCAATAATTTCATTCATTCAAATTGATTCTTAAAAATTGTAACATCCAAAAATTTATAATGTTGAATAAAGAAAGTTATGTTAGTGATTTCGCGTTTTAATTATTAATATCGAGTATGAGCGGGTCATGGACTTGGATTAATTGAGATAGGATAAATGAGAATGGGATTTCAGGGATATAAATACCCCCAAAATCCCAAAATATCTCATTTCTCACCAAACTCCACACACACTCCACACACTCCTCAAAACACACACATACTAACCGATCAAGATTCGAAGCCAAGACCCGAGATTTTGTTGATAGATCTGAGTTGGTAAGGTAAGAACAAATCCACCAAAGCTTATAGTACTGAAAATGGTTAGGATTTGATGGGTTAACCGGACCCGAAACCCAAACTGCCCAAATCGGACCCCTAAAACGTCGATTTTAGGCCGATTTGATGGTTGGGATTTGTAGGCGCCGATCATACGATTCCGTGGGTACCAAAATCGAGTTATTTGGCTAAGAAACGAAGGATTTATGGGCAAACAGATCTGCAGCGCGATAACTTCGCCTGCAAGATTAAGTTCGCCTGATGAACTTCGCCTTCAAGCGTAACTTCGCCTTCAAGCGTAACTTCGCCTAAGGATAACTTCGCCTACGGCCAAGTTCGCCTAAGGTATAACTTCGCCTGAAGCCAAGTTCGCCTAAGGTTTAACTTCGCCTGAAGCCAAGTTCGCCTAAGGTTTAACTTCGCCTGAAGCCAAGTTCGCCTAAGGTATAACTTCGCCTGAAGCCAAGTTCGCCTAAGGTTTAACTTCGCCTGAAGCCAAGTTCGCCTAAGGTTTAACTTCGCCTGAAGCCAAGTTCGCCTAAGGTTTAACTTCGCCTGAAGCGAAGTTCGTTTATAAAATAAATTAAAAACCTAATGGAAAATGTGTTAAGGCAGTTATCGAAAATAAAATTTTTCCAAGCTGACCTGGCAGCTTAACCCCAGCCAGGGGCTCTGCCCCTTGGACCCCGCTAGGGGCTGCCGCCCCTAGAACCCCGCTGCCAGGGGCGCTGCCCCCCGGACCCCCGTTCGTTGTGGGTCATATATAGATAGAAATACAAAACGAGTAGTAGTAGTTAATTGATATGTGTAAATATTATACAGTTAGCCGAGCCCAGTTAAAGAAAGGAATTACGATCAACGGCGAGCGTAACAGGATCCAAGTGAGTTTCTAGCCCCATTCCTTGTTATGTTTTCGGGGCTGTGTGCATACTTGATGTGTTGTTAATACATTTATCCTAAGTGATAAGTGTATGCCATATGTGATATATGTGATATGTATGAATGATTGCTTGATGGTACGTGAACGATCTTCGGATATTGCACGTACTGTCAGGTTGTAACGTTATAAATATGGTAAGTATGATATGTATGAACGATTGCTTGATGGTACGTGAACGATCTTCGGATATTGCACGTACTGTCAGGTTGTAACGTTATAAATATGGCAAGTATGATATGTATATTTATCTGTATGAACGTAATAAAGTTAATAAAAGAAGGAAATGACGGTTGTATGGTTGTATGGTTACGAAAAGGGTACCGAGCCCTAATAATACTCGAGGTATGATGTATGGTTGTATGGTAACGAAGAGGGAATCGAACCCTACTAATATTCGAAAACAAGGGACCAGACCCTAATAATATCTGTGATGTTAGGGACCAGACCCTAATAATATCTGTGATGTTAGGGACCAGACCCTAATAATATCTGTGATGTTAGGGACCAGACCCTTATAATATCTGTGATGTTAGGGACCAGACCCTTATAATATCTGTGATGTTAGGGACCAGACCCTAATAATATCTGTGATGTTAGGGACCAGACCCTTATAATATCTGTGATGTTAGGGACCAGACCCTTATAATATCTGTGATGTTAGGGACCAGACCCTTATAATATCTGTGAGGTTATAAGGCGAAAGGCTCTTTAAAACGTATGATTATGAATGTAAAGAAAGTATGTAAGTAAGAAAGAAAGTATGTAAGTAAGAATGAAGGCATGAGTACTTATGTGTGTATGAAAGAAAGTTATGAGGTTAAGTACGTATGTATGTAATAAGGTATTGTATGGTATTGTATGATTAACTAGAACTCACTCAGCGTAGCTGACTTTTAGTATGCACGCAGGTGAGTAGGTTGAGACAGCTGGCTTGAGTGGAGGACACATGGCAGAAGACTAAAGCCTGGCATCTGAAGATCTGATATGTTTTATAAGTTATGTTTTGATTTTGAAAGACAAGAGGAATGTTTTAAGACATGATTATGAATCGATATGTAATGTTTTATGAAAGTTTTATATTCCGCGTAAAGTTTTTAATTAACTCTGATATTTAGAACTGTGTTTATGAGTAAATCCAACACGAAAGTAGGGTTACCGGTAACGGGGCCTTACAAAAATGTATAATTCCAAAAATATGGAAGTGAATGATGAGATAATATATGATTACATGGATGTAAGCTCATAAAATACAATGATAAACACCAAATCATAGAAATTAGAAACTAGAAATTAGTTTTGTATGTTATAACTCGGTGTTGGATCATACTTGTTACATGTACCAATTCATGTTAATACTTTGACACGGTCACCATATCATACACCAACAAGAGAAAAATGTAAACCAACAAGAGAAAAATGTAAACAACTTTGAACGGAACGTAAAATTCAAAACCTAAGCATATTCAAAGACCTCAATATCACCTTGTAAGATCTTTCAACACACTTCTAATCATTCTTTTGTAACCATCAAAGTTCTTTAATGTTCCATTTGTAACTATTCTCACCTCATAATTGTAGCTCTATTGAACAACCGTGGTGGGGAGGAGGAGGAGGAGGAGGAACGAAGATAGAGTGATAATTGGAAGTAGCTCAGAAACAATCGTTAAGTTTCGACTCTAATTGACCAATTTATACATTGATCTGATAAATATGTATTTTTAAAGCGAGGATAGATTAAGAGCTATCATCGGTCAAATTAAGTAATCAAGGTGCTCAAATCGTTTTGATGACGTTTTATAAAAAAACAAATTTAGTGATGTCTTAATTATTGACATATTTTATTATTTTGGTGGAAAAGTTATTTTTTGTCCCCAAGTATGATGTTTCAATCTCGTCAATATCCCCATTAGTTTTATAAAGTTTGGACTTCATCATATTAAAAATAACATTAGTTTTCATTCAAATTGCGGTTTTTTATAATATGCACAATTTTAAATAGATTATGAAGACCAAATGTGTATCAAGTATCAACATGCCAATTTATTTGTAAATATGACATAGTATTGATCACTTGTAAAATCTAATTGTGTGACTAAAGATATCAAACAGTTATCGTGTAGTGTTAGAGAATCTTTCACTGGCGTTAATTGATTTGAAACATGACCAAACTGTCTTGTACACATCCACAAATAGAAAGTGACATAAATGTTGTAATCACGGCACTAAAGTTTCTACATCATAACGTATGTGGATTAAAAACTCTTAGGTGGTCCAGATACGTGCGATACACCAGTGTGTATGAGCATATTTACTTGATCATGTGTTAGGATTGCAAGTACAACTATGATGTTGATGCATATAACCTCTTAATCCGTTCATTAACACAAATATGTCTACAATACTTAATAAAAATAGTATATTATTCAGGATAACAAAATATTAGAAACTTATTAATAAAGTTAGGATATATCGGTTGCTTGATTGCACATTCATTCTACGTATATTTTATAAGGATCAAGTTACCTCACCGACTCTAATCTCATTCCAAACATATTTTGACCACACAATTTTTGAATCAAACCAAGCATTCAAGAGAATATTGTAATCCTTAAACAATTATTAAGGTTCATAGTATTTGTTATTGACAACATATCTAGTTCTCCTATACTAAAGGTTCGGATTAGTATGCTCTGTGACTGCCGTCTTTGAACGGATCTCTCACACCAGAAAACCAACCGATAGTAAAGGTCTAAAAGAACGACTGGTACTGTTCCGTCCAAGATCCCTGTTAGAAGTCTAAAAGAACCAGCAGTGAGTGTTAAGAAGACAAGAGGTCGCGGTCAAGTCTCGTTTTGCGGTGTGAAGACTAAACAGTGGTGAAGACAGTCCGATATCCAGTCATGTCCGGCCAAATGCTATCCTGTTCCACATCAAACCTACGCCAGTCATCAGCATCCAGAATAGATCAGTTATATGAAATATCGTATGTTTCTGATGATTCTAAAATTCCTATTACCAACATGCCTTTAGTAAATCCTTACAGTGTTTTTTCTAAACCTTCTAATTCATTATCCAAAAAAAACAAAAAATTAATCGGTTCTACTCCAATCCCCGTGTCAAAGAATTTGTCAAAACTTCAAAGTTCGACTCACATCAACTCCCTGCCACCACCTCGGAACAGCTCGTTGATGACTGTCGTTTGAGTCAATCAAAAACCTAATTATTCTAAATAGTTAGAGCAAGTAGGGTATCGTATCACAAGGAGTATGTGGTCAATGTTATTCGTGTAATAGATTCAATATTATGAAGTACTGGTTTTTAGTGTTGATCACACAAGCAATAGTTTGAATTACGAGAACTAAGCAACGAGCAAGCAAACGAGTATTAAGCAGTTAACAAAGCAAACCACACACGGGAATTCAAGTAAGCAACCAAACAGTATCTCATGCAACCTAACAGGTTGATTATCAACGATTAACTGAAAACTGATCAACCAGACAAAACCTTAGACGTCAACAATTACTTTACACACGGCACTAGTTATCAAACAGTCCTTTCCAGTGTGACTCATTTAAGGGTAATTGTACGTTTTATCATATTCAATCTAACCAAACAGTTATATGACTAATTACCTAGCAACTAGTAACATATCGTTCAGACCAACGTAAACCTAAACCGACCGAACACACAGAAATACTAAATATCAATAATCATATATCAATCATCAATAACAAAACATAAGTATTCTTAATCACATGAGAAAAACTGTAAACTATACATCCCGGGTGCGATTCTAGGAGATTAGCCGAGCACATCATCAAATCTTCGATATGGAGGATATGGATCATGCGGAAGGTCTTGGCACAAGCTATGGTGGTCAAAATCGCCTCTATGGACTGCTGGAATCGCCTTTGGTTTGTAAAAACGGAGTTAGGGTTGTTTAGAATGAAATATATGCTTAAAACCTAATTTTCCCGTCTTTTGTGTCCGTCGCGTATCGCGATGGACATATGACCATCCCATCGCGTACCGCGACATAATAAAACCTCATTTTCATATTCCTCTCGTCAAGAAACCCAAAATTCATATATTATGGCTCCCGTAACTCATTTTCTAGCTCAGGATATGCTCGTTTTACTTAAAGGTCGCATTTTGTCAACCCATCTTGTTCAGTTTTAGCATCGGCTTATGATCACTCATCTATACTCTTCCCGAATCCTTGAAACACTTCCCAAGACATCAAATAATGCTTCGGTCTTCCCGAGATATCATTCCATGCTCGTACAGGTCTCCAACTTAGAATCTTTAACGATCAATTACCTGAAATACAAAAGCACGTATGAAGTACCAAAGTTCTAACAATATATTCAATAAAACTACATAATTAATACGCTACTATATATACAAAATACCCGAACATCACATCCCCACACTTATCTTTTGCTTGCCCTCAAGCAAACTCTAAAGCAAACATCAACCCCATCATAGGTATGTAGATTATCGCCATTAATACTAGTAAGGTTTAAGGTCATACCCAGTTTCCCAGACTGACACTTTCTAGATTGACATCCCACAAATATGGTTAAATGCTATAATAAAAACAATAGAGCCGCCCAGACAGGTGTACTTTGTTTCCGCTTAAGGCACACATGCTCATACCACTCGTAATATAACATCTCTCCTCTCGGTTTAATATATGGACTAGCAAAAGATGTGTTAGTATCGCTCTACTCTCAGTATCACTCATAAGTATATATTAATCCATCAAGCTGCTTTGGCACAAATGCAAATCAAGAGGTCTTTAAAAGAGTTGTAACGGGGCCAGGTGTAAGGGTATGGAAGGAAAATATTTAAGTAGCTCAAACGTTCCGACCCGGCTTATTACAAAACATTTAAATAAACGAAACTAGTATACAACTAACTGACTGATTATATACATCTAAATAAGCAAACTATCAACATACTGATTTCACATGTTTTTTTTTCTGACATAAACGAACTTCAGCGAACTACAGAATACATAACTGAATATAAGCAGACATCTTTTTGTCTTTTTCTCAATTTTTTTTGTTTTTTTTAAGCATAATAACGCAATGCTTAACCATGAGATAAATACAAATACAAAGCAAAAACAAATACAATTACAGATACAAATAAACCTAGTAAGCCGGATCGTCTCGTAACATAATGTCAGGGTTAAACAAACGAAAAATAAGTCCAAGAAATGTTTTCTAAGGGACCCAACCCCCCGCCCATCACATTACCCACGCTCATATGTATAATGTATGAGGCCCAACCCCCCAGTACCCACACTCTCGCTCATCCAGATGAGGCTTAACCTAATTGCCTCTATCACTTTTGCATTTTGCCAACTACGATCCCGTAATCCATGAACATCAGTAAAAGCACTCAAATGACTTGTGTGTACTATATATTATATGTGTATTATATATATTTGGGTCAACTCACACACGTACCGGAGGAATAGGGTTGACGATATAAACATGTGTACCTGTCCCCATGACTCGTTATCCCCGCTTAAACGACCCAATTTTCAACTTCTCGTAATAAAAACATTTGTGAGCAAGACTAATGAGACGCTGAAAAACCAACCATGACCAGAAACCTATGACTTGGCATTAATGACAATAATTAACAGTTAACAACTTTGGTTTCTGAACACTCTTCGAGGTACTATCGGGCTAAAATTTTTCAAATTTCCCCCATCCCACACTTGAGGTTTACATTGTCCTCAATGTAAGAACACTTAACATTGTCCTCAAAGTTAAAATTGATAAAACAACTAATGAACATTTGAGGGACGGGGTTGAAATTGACTTTTTGTCTCTTAAGCAATTTTAAAATTTCGGGGCTTATGTGTGGCGGTTCTACTAACAATTATACAATTACACTTTTAACGTTTAAAGTAATAAAAACAAAAATAAATTATGAAACTGAAATCACCTGATATCAACGTGACTGGAGAAGGACCAGTCGGCTCGTGAACTCTCATAACACTCGTATACTCTCGTCTCATCCAATTACCAAACTGACAATCTAACCTGCAAAATCTCGAGACGTGTAGAAGCAAGCTTCTCACAAGTGTAAGACAAAGGTCTTTTAAGAGTTATGAAAATGAATATTTGTTAAATTTATTAAAACAATTACCGAGCCAAATTAAGCCGTTTCATAATAAATTCTGTTAAATTAGTTAAAAACATTAAAAGACCTAACTCACTTTCGTAGGAATCACGATTGCATTTAGCGTATGCAACAAGCCCTGTAAACCCCCCGGTAGCCTGGGAGGACGAGTGGGGTCTCGTGAGGGTTTATAGTGAACTACACCCACAAAGTTCCAAATACAACAAAATTTACACGTACCTGGATTAACCACAGCGAAAAGAACATGAAAGCACTCTGGATAGCTTAACTGAAACTTCGTTTTCTGATGGTGTGGTATCCCCACACTTAGCTTTTGCTATGATGGTACGCTTGAAATACAATTAGTAAAATAAAAACTAAAACAAAATGAAAACTAAAAATATACAAAATGTACAATTACCACCCTTTTGTAGCTTGTATGCCATTCAAGGTGGGCGTCTGGCCCGCTCCCGTGCAACCTTCTCATTATAAGCACGCTTTTTCTTCAATCATTTGTTGCCAGTCTTCCGAGAGGCCAGAATCTGTCCCGAACATCCTCAATCTCCATTCTCGATCATTTTGTTTGGATGGTTGTCTCACTTTCTTCTTTCTTGGTCGGTTACCTTTCTCTTCCACCTTTTCACTCTGTAGTTTCTCAAATCCCTTCTTATCTATCCTGTCAATCACAAAACATTCCTCTTTTCTGCTATCCTTATCCAAGGATACACACTTATCAACAAGAGGGTTAGTAGAATTTTCAAACAATAATAACCGTTTATCACGGTCTCCACACTTGATTCCCAAAACCCCCTTAGCACAATCAATTACCGCATGTGCAGTGGAGAGGAATGGCCTATCCAATATGACTTGTGGCTGTGTATTATTCCCACGTTTAGCATAGTCAAGTACAAGAAAGTCAACTGGGTAGAAAAATTCCTCCACCTGAACCATTACATTAGTCACCATGCCCCAGGGAAGTGTATGAGTTTGGTCCGCCAACACCACGGTGGTGTTTACCATTTCTAATTGTCCAAATTCATACTGATCATATAAACTACCGGGCATGATACTAACACATGCTCCAAGATCTAGAAATGCCCGATTAGTTTTAAATTTCCCGATTTGAATTGATAAAAGCGGCACTCCTGGGTCTTGGAGTTTACTTGAGGTGGTATTATTCTCCACCTCCTCATCTCTCATGTTGGTCAATTTACCATTTAAACATTTTTCACATATGCAATTTTCACAAAAAGACATTTCATATGTTTTTGGTTCTGATTAATTTTGGAAAATTGATTCATTTTGACCGACACAATCACTCTCACCACTAATATCTTCCACCACCTCCTCAACAAACTGTGGTGGTGAATCCACTTCAACACTAGAAATTTCAAAATGAGGTAAAAGACTTACAACATTGATGTGCACATTGTTTCCCTTCTTGGAGCTTGAGCAGTAATGGTTTAGGTTGACTGTAGTATCACTCGGAATTGACCTGCACTCTTTTGCAACTTTGCCATATCTGTTGCGAGCTGACCAATTTGCTTTGACATTGCCCCTGCTGACTTATCATGTAACTCAAACTGTTTCTTCGTTTCAACCTTATGATCTGTCATAAACTTCATCAATGCATCCAACTTTGAGTGCACCGACTCATCCGCATTTACCGAGGAACCCCTCTGCTGGTCCTGATTACCCGATGAATTTCCACCCCGGTTACTGTCTCTGTTATGCCCCCGATTCTGGTCATACGAACCTCGCTGCTGCTGATAACCACCCTGGCGGTAATTACCCTGCGACCTGTTCTGGCTCGACCCCTGAAAGTTCGGGTTCAACTGTGTAGACGCGTTCCCGTAATGAAAGTTCGGGTGATTCCTCAGGCCTGGGTGATATGTGTTCGAATTGAACCCTTGGCCTTTGGAATCCCCGTGAGTGTAATTAACTTCCTCGGTGTCATCCTCCTCTTCATCACAATACTCGGGGCAATTTTCTGCCTTATGGCCGAATTCACCACAATCCTCACAAATCGGGAATTTAACACCAACTTTCCCGACTTCTTTCTTCTTACCCTTTCTATACCTAGCCAGTTCACGTTCTAACTCAGTAATTCTTTCAGATTCACTCGTGACTGACTTAACTGACCTGGAGGAATTACCACGTCTTCGTCTTTCCGCTGCTGCTTCTGCCTTGGAATCTTCACACATAAATTCCAAAAAATCCCAATCATCCTCCTCAGGCTGATTCAGCAACAGACCATTACACGAAGCCTTAATATGCTTTCGGTCCTCGTATGTCAACCCATCAACGAAGCACTTTACCAGTTCCCATAGTTCGATATGGTGATGTGGGCATTTCCTGATCATGTCTTTATACCGGGTAAAGGCTTCGTGAAATAACTCACCAGGTAACTGTGAAAAGTGATGAATGTCAGAACGGGCCTCGGTAGTCTTCGACTGTGAATAAAACTCGTTTAGAAACACCTGCTGCATCTCGGCCCAATTTCTGATACTGTGCATCGGCAGTGAATTAAACCAGAGTTTTGCTTTATCTTTTAGAGAAAACTGGAATAATCGCAACCGAACTTCATCCTGATCGAATGTACCATCACCAATAGACCCGCAAATAGCCGAGAAATCGGTCAAGTGCGAATACGGGTCTTCCGAAGCCAACCTGTTGAAATGAGGAACGATGTTAATGTAAGATGGCTGGGACTTAAAAGTTTGTTGTCCCTGCACTCGTTCCTGTGGGACCAACGGGGATGCTCCGTCTGAGATAGCCGGTCTGAACCGACTGTTAACACCATGAGCCGGGGCTATGTAATTTCTCCTCTGCCCCCCCCGGTTTCCCATACCTCCCCGGTTAACTGGAATACCACGAACTCTTTCGGGCCGTTCTGCCCGATTTACCCTTTCTCGACCTCTCCCGTTTCTGTTGTCTGCTTCAGCCCGTCTTCGATTACCAGGCTCCTCCACCTCATCTTGATAATTATTATCACCCTCAATCTCTGGTTCACCAACCTCGTTCTCGGGCTCAGCCGCCCGATTTCTTCTAACCCATCGATCTACCTCATCATCAGCTGCCCGAAAACCTTCGTTTCTATTATTATCTTCCCCCTCATCCTCATCCTCATCTTCAGTCGGAACACTCGATCGAACATCATCAATATTTATCCAAACTCGGCGGTTGGGGTTATTGTTTGGAACTGATGGTCCTGCTTGGTCAAAGTTGAGGTTTAAGTTTCGGTTAAGGTTTCGGTTTCGGGTTTGATTTCGGGTTCTGGATGCACGAGCTGAGTTATTTTGGGCGTTTTGGTTATTTTGCTCATTTTGGTTATTGAAATTGAGTGGTGGAGGTATGTTATCTTGGTGAAACTGGTTATTCTGTGGGAGTGGATCTTGGTTTTGGTTGTTGTTCTGGTTCTGGTTTCCGTTTTGGTTCTGGTTCTGATTCTGGTTTTGTTCTTCCATCTCAGAGTTTCTGTTGTGTACTCGGTTCTGCCGAGCTAACCTCTCAATCTCGGGCTCGTAAACTAACGGAGACTGTCGTCCCGAATGGCGGGTGTGCATAAACCTGTAATCTGCACAACTAACACAACCCGCGTAAAATACAGATAAATCAAATTTAAACTAAAAATTGAAAACAAAATTAAAACCAAAATTAATATTACAAATAAACACAAAAAACACTAAGCGCACTAACTCCCCGGCAACGACGCCATTTAGATGACCGTCGTTTGAGTCAATCAAAAACCTAATTATTCTAAATAGTTAGAGCAAGTAGGGTATCGTATCACAAGGAGTATGTGGTCAATGCTATTCGTGTAACAGATTCAATATTATGAAGTACTGGTTTTTAGTGCTGATCACACAAGCAATAGTTTGAATTAAGAGAACTAAGCAACGAGCAAGCAAACTAGTATTAAGCAGTTAACAAAGCAAACCACACACGGGAATTCAAGTAAGCAACCAAACAGTATCTCATGCAACCTAACAGGTTGATTATCAACGATTAACTGAAAACTGATCAACCAGACAAAACCTTAGACGTCAACAATTACTTTACACACGGCACTAGTTATCAAACAGTCCTTGCCAGTGTGACTCACTTAAGGGTAATTGTATGTTTTATCGTATTCAATCTAACCAAACAGTTATATGACTAATTACCTAGCAACTGGTAACATATCGTTCAGACCAACGTAAACCTAAACCGACCGAACACACAGAAATACTAAATATCAATAATCATATATCAATCATCAATAACAAAACATAAGTATTCTTAATCACATGAGAAAACTGTAAACTATACATCCCGGGTGCGATTCTAGGAGATTAGCCGAGCCTAGACATCATCAAATCTTCGATACGGAGGATATGGATCATGCGGAAGGTCTTGGCACAAGCTATGGTGGTCAAAATCGCCTCTATGGACTGCTGGAATCGCCTTTGGTTCGTAAAAACGGAGTTAGGGTTGTTTAGAATGAAATATATGCTTAAAACCTAATTTTCCCGTCTTTTGTGTCCGTCGCGTATCGCGACGGACATATGACCATCCCATCGCGTACCGCGACATAATAAAACCTCAATTTCAGATTCCTCTCGTCGAGAAACCCAAAATTCATATATTATGGCTCCCGTAACTCATTTTCTAGCTCAGGATATGCTCGTTTTACTTAAAGGTCGCATTTTGTCAACCCATCTTGTTCAGTTTTAGCATCGGCTTATGATCACTCATCTATACTCTTCCCGAATCCTTGAAACACTTCCCAAGACATCAAATAATGCTTCGGTCTTCACGAGATATCATTCCATGCTCGTACAGGTCTCCAACTTAGAATCTTTAACGATCAATTACCTGAAATACAAAAGCACGTATGAAGTACCAAAGTTCTAACAATATATTCAATAAAACTACATAATTAATACGCTAATATATATACAAAATACCCGACCATCACTCGTAACCCTTTCCCTACCCCCAGATCTACCCAGAATCTGCCAAGCCCAAGGTTACACACACATCCACTTCGGTGCCATTTGGTTAGCCCTTACCTTCCACGGAAGAAAAGTTTTACCGGTGTATTCTCGTATAGCCCTTGTTGATACAAGATTTGTTGAATACCAACATGCTTGTATAGGTACTATACAAACCACACTGAACGCGGTCACTGTGTTCGTCACCTTCTACCCAAACTTCAATATGCCAATAAATGACCCATCAATCCTCACAGCTTTGAAAGCCCTGATCCAGATTGGAGGTACACCTCAGGTGAACACCTTCCAGGCTACTTTCCATTACCAAATGACGTACATAGTACAAAACCACTCCTTAGATATCATGGTCCCAGGACAAGATAATGCTGGAGACGCATTACTCATTGATGTTGATTCCAACGCCATGCCAACAGTAACATATGTTCCAAAACAGTTGTCCAAAGAAGAATTGCTAAAACCGTTACCAGAGAAATGGATAACAAATTACGAGCAAATCCACCAAACCCCTGTTCAGACAACCACAACCCCAGAGTTTGTCAGACACGAAGATGGAATGGTCGAAATCAAGTTCTTAAATCAGAAACGAAGGAACATATTCCCAACGATAAACATGATGCAAGCCATACCACCTCAACCACCAACTCAAACCACAGAACACTGCAGTTATGATGTATGTAACTGTCCATCTTGCTTAGAAGAAGATTTCAGAGTTGAGTATGAAGAAGACAAACCAAAGAAAAAGAGCTCACAACGCTCTCTAAAGAAAAGGTATGAAGATGGAGACCCCAATGTTGGCCTACTAGGCGAACCCTCTGGCAAGTTTGACTACTATGTTCTCTATGGTAGCTCAACAAAGAAGCCAAGTTCGAAACCAAAACCTTGTAAACCAACACCGCCACCAGACGTACCTCCCGGCCAGCTTGAAAGATGCTTTGTAATCACTCCTTCCATCTCCTCATCTGATTACCAAGCTGAGTTCCCACCATTAACCCCGTTTGAGAAGCCTGACCAGAAAGCCAAACATGCATGGAAGATCCAGAATTCATCCGTAATGACGCCAAGTGGTCCCTCAAACCCAACCACTGCAGCAGAAGCAACTTTAAACTGGCAAAGTGAAAATGCTGTTTCTCAGAATAAAGTCCTCACATGTCACACCCCGACTTAGGGCCTAGGCGTGTGACTACGAGTTGGTACCTGTTTTGTAAATATATCAGAGTTTATGGGTTAATTTTAGCGGAAGACTTTAGGTTGAATATAATATTAATTTACATTGAAAATTTACTCGGGAATTAAATACCCGAGTATTTGTTTACAAAAGATATGTTTTCATATTACAAGGATTTTATATCAAAAATGGAGCCATCTTGTACGCGCTTCTATCTTCATTAAGACTCCAATCCTTTTTAATGCCACTTATGCTTATTTACCTGCAATGGGTTGGAAAAAACGTCAGCTATATGCCGGTGAACACATATGACTCAATAAAACATTTTGAATGACAATATAATACAAATTTAGTTTTCTTGAAAATCTCAGCGGGAGCATTCATACTTCCGGTATATGTACCACTGCCCTACACACACAACGGTATTCCCTGAGCCAAACGGCCCTAAACTGAGAACTGGTCATGACCGTTTAAGCTCGCGGCTTCATTGCCTTTGATTGATTCATTGAGCTTTAACAGTTATGTTTGGATCCAGACACATGCGTATTCGGTCTGAGTTGATATTATTCTCTACTTTGTATTATAATGTTTTAGAGATTTCATTATCTCATGTAGACATTGATTGAATCGTTAAGACAAACACCCGTTCGTCTCATTGAGTATAAATATGTTTTGACTGATTAAAAATGTTTGAACGTATTCACCTGTACCGTCGGTGTTGTAAACCTTGACTGAATGATTGATCGACTGTGAATGATATTAACCTATACATAAGTAGGTTCGTATGAATGTTTTGAATGATGTTAAGCTATGATTGTAAGCTTAACCTTGAAATCGTTTATCTTTGATTGTGAATGAAAACACTTAGTTTTATGTGACGTTTGATATAGCATGCTTTGGCCTAATAGGTTCTATCACGTTGGTAAGTTTCTCCAGGTAAGTAAACGGGTCCCTCGGTTGATTGGGATTTATGCGAATTACTTTTCCTTAGGAAAGAAACTTACTACTAGTGATATCTCCCTTCCAGTTACTACATGCCTGTCAAAATATATCTTTCGTTTAACATTACTTCATCAAGAAGTAACGTTTATGAAAACATGATTGTGAATGAATGTTTGTAAAATACGATCAAGGTTAAAGGCCATAGCCTCGATTGATAGTCTAAGTATAATTCAAATAACTTAAACATAACTCCTACCTTAATTCGGATGCTTAGATTGATAACATGATAAGGCAGGACTTGATCTACTCGTTTATGTGATTGCTAGCTTAATTTCAACTTCGTTTCTTGCACGTATTACGAGAAAACAGCACATCGGCTTGCTACGGCAACGGGGCACGCCTTACGAGGTTATGTGTGTGAAAGTGGAGGTGAAAATGGGATGAATGGAGTTCAAACCCGTCTCCTCCCCTTTTGTAGGCGATGGGTCCCTTGTGGCCTGTCGCGATCGCGACGCCGCCTTTTTACACCGCCTTATGCGGCGGTGACACGTGGCATGTCATATTGCGCCACGTGTCGACACGGTGTTAACACGTGTCCGGTGACTCACCAACCCCATCGCGCTACGCGATGGGTTTAATTGTTATTCCGTCGCGTACCGCGACAGGAGAAGATTTTCAGAATTTACAATTCTGGTCCATGTACTTTCTAAGTTAGTATATTTAAGCCAAAATTGAGAGGGTTCGGGACGTGGTGTTACATCCTCCCCACCTTTTGAATAAACTCGTCCTCGAGATTTATTGGAATAGATTGGGATACTTTTTCTTCATTTCTGACTCGAGTTCCCACGTATACTCGGGTCCTCGTCTTGAATCCCGTTTGACTTTCACGAGCTTGAGTCGTTTGTGTTTGAGAAACTTGATCATGCTATCTTCTACGTGTATAGGTTGTTCCACAAACTTAAGCTTCTCATTGATCTTAACATCTTTCAATGTCATAGCAAGGGTTTCGTCGGCTAAACACTTGCGCAGATTAGATATGTGAAATACGTCATGAATTCCTTTAATCTCATTGGGTAACTCCAGCCGATAAGCAACTGGTCCAATTCTTTCAAGTATCTTGAATGGTCCAACGAATCTTGGACTCAGTTTTCCTTTCTTCCCGAATCTTACTACACCTTTCCAAGGCGACACTTTCAATAAAACTCTATCGCCTTCTTTAAACTCTAAAGGCTTGCGATGAACATCCGCATAGCTCTTTTGTCTATCTCTTGCTGCCTTTAATCGTTCTCGGATTTGTATAACTTGATCAGTGGTTCTTTGAACAATTTCAGGTCCTGACAACTGACTATCACCTGTTTCTGACCAACATACAGGTGATCTACACTTACGCCCATATAATGCTTCAAATGGTGCTGCTTGGATACTCGTATGATAGTTGTTATTATACGAGAATTCCATTAGCGCGAGATGAGTGTCCCAACTTCTACCTAAGTCGATAACACAAGCACGAAGCATATCTTCCAGGGTTTGAATTGTTCGTTCACTTTGGCCATCAGTTTGGGGATGATAAGCAGTACTTAGGTTTAATCGAGTCCCCATAGCCTTTTGAAAACTTGACCAAAAATTTGAAGTGAAATGACTATCTCTATCGGATATGATGGATAGCGGCACACCATGTAAGGTTACTATGTTTTCGACATATAGATGTGCTAACTTATTCATACTAAACGTTTCTTGAATTGGAATAAAATGGGCAGATTTAGTAAGTCTATCGACAATAACCCAGATTGCATCATTTTGACGAGAAGTCTTAGGTAACTTCATGATGAAATCCATAGTTATCATATCCCATCTCCATATCGGGATTTCGGGTTGTTGTAGTAATCCTAACGGCTTTTGATGTTCAGCTTTCACTTTTGAACACGTCAGGAATTTAGCTACATACAAAGCAATGTCTTTCTTCATCCCGATCCACCAATAATCATCTTTTAGATTATGATACATCTTGTCGCTTCCCGGATGCATCATGTACTTTGACTTGTGAGCTTCTTTTAGAATTTTATCTCTTAGACTTCCGATCATTGGTACCCAAATCCTAGTACCAAGTCTAAGGATTTCGTCATTTACTTTAATCAACTGATCGATTGTACCATTTTCTTTTTCGGCTTTAATCTTCCCTTCTTCTAGTGTCAACTTCTGAGCTTCTTTGATTTGGCTAGCTAGATCAACTTTAAGTTCTAATCTAAGAGCTCGAACTCTCTTTAGCTTCTCATGTTCTTTTCAACTTAAGGCGTCAGCCACCACGTTAGCTTTTCCTTCATGATATACGATCTCACAGTCGTAATCATTAAGTGTTTCCATACAACGCCTTTGTCTCATATTCAATTCCTTTTGATCGAATATGTGCTTCAGACTTTTGTGATCAGTGTGTACTGTGTATCTTACACCATACAAGTAATGTCGCCATAACTTCAATGCAAAAATTATAGCGCCTAATTTAAGATCATGCGTGGTGTAATTCTTTTCATGAGCTTTCAATTGTCTCGAAGCATAAGCAATCACTTTCTTTCCTTGCATCAAAACACTTCCCATTCCCGAAGCAGTAAATGATAAAGTTTTCTAGCCCTTCTGGCAAAGCCAGAATCGGTGCATTAGTTAACTTTTGTTTTAGTGTTTCGAATGCTTCCTCTTGCTTCGGTCCCCATTCAAACTTAATTGCTTTCCTTGTGAGTGAAGTTAATGGGACAGCTATTCGAGAGAAATCTTGAATGAATCTTCTATAGTATCCGGCTAAGCCTAGAAAACTTCGGACTTGAGTCGCTGTCTTGGGTTTCTCCCATTTAGTTATAGCCTCAATCTTTGATGGGTCTACTTGAATACCCTTCTTGTTTATAACATGACCAAGAAATTGTACTTTGGACAACCAAAATTCACATTTCGAGAATTTGGCGTATAATTTCTCGTTCCTTAGTGTTTCAAGTATGATCTTAAGATGAACTTGATGATCGTCTTTGGATTTTGAATAAACAAGGATGTCATCGATGAAAACAATAACAAACTTGTCCAAATATGGCTTGCAAATCTGATTCATCATGTCCATAAAAGCTGCCGGAGCATTAGTGAGTCCAAAAGGCATCACGGTGAACTCAAAATGTCCGTATCGGGTTCTAAAGGCTGTCTTTGGTATATCTTCTTCTTGCACCTTCAATTGGTGATAACCGGATCTTAGGTCAATCTTGGAAAAACAACTTGCTCCTTGAAGCTGATCGAACAAGTCATCAATTCTTGGTAATGGATACTTGTTCTTGATCGTGACCTTGTTCAGTTCTCGGTAATCTATGCACATCCTCATCGATCCGTCCTTCTTCTTTACAAACAATATTGGGGCTCCCCACGGTGAAGAACTCGGTCGTATAAATCCTTTCTTCAAAAGTTCATCTAACTGTTTCTTTAGTTCTTTCATTTCTGTTGGTGCTAGACGATAAGGTGATTTGGCAATTGGTGATGTTCCTGGCATGAGTTCGATCTTAAATTCTACTTCTCGATCAGGCGGGGCTCCTGGTAGCTCATTAGGAAATACATCTTGAAATTCAGACACAATTGGTACTTCCTCCATCTTCTTTGGTTCGGGTTCTTTGGTTACATAGGCTATGAATGCGAGGCATCCTTTACCTATGCAATGACTTGCTTTGATCTTGGAAATGATTCCTACCTTTCCTCCTTCTCTATCTCCGGTTATACGAATGGTTTTGTTATTGGGTGTTCGAATATCGATGGCTCTATCGTTACATAGGATACGGGCTTGATTAAACGACAACTAGTCCATACCTAAAACTACATCAAAACCTGCTAATGTCATGGGTAACAATCAGACAGGTATGACGTGATTGGCTAAAGAAATTGTGGCACTATCTAAAGCCTCGGTTATTCTACTTACATTACCATCAGCAGTCTCGACTTCATAATGTTTATCTAATTTAACTAAGGGCTCATTTAATAGACTACAAAATTTATAATCTATAAAGCTTTGGTTTGCACCCGAGTCAAATAGAACTCTAGCATAAACATTATTTATAGGAAATGTACCGGTGATCATGTCCGGTATATCAGCTGCTTCTTGAGTGTCTAACATAAAGACACGAGCGTTTCCTTTCTTGGCATCGGTCTTCACACCACTGCCACTTGCACCAACTGTCACTACCATTTGCTTCTTCTTTGGGCACTCAGTACTATAATGCCCCTTCTCGCCACACTCAAAACATACTCCTGTCTTCTTCCTACAATCTGCTTCCGAGTGTCCCGGTTTCTTGCAGAATCCACATACCACTGTGTTAGTTGGTCGAAGACATCTACCGAAATGTCTCCTACCGCACGACTTGCAAATGGGGCGACTATACACAAATCCCCCTTCTCTTTTCTTCTCCGTCTTCTTCACCTTTCCACCCACGCTCATCTTTCCATCATCCTTCTTCTTCTCATCTCGGTTTCTCAACATCCCGTCCATCAGATATCCAGCTAACTCCATAGCGGATTCTGTCGTGGACGGCATATGTGAACGTACTAAGTCACAGATTTCTATCGGAAACCCGTAAATATAGCGCGTCACTTTGTTGATTTCAGGAGTGACCAAGTGAGGTACGATTCTACAATACTCGAGGAATTTGGTGTTATATTCCTTGAGATTGGTTCCCACCACCTTGTGATTCCATAGCTTGGTTTGAATCTGATCCATTTCATTAATTGGACAGAACTTCTTCATTACCATAGCTTTAAATGTTGCCTAGTCTAGACTGTATAAATTCTCCCTGCCCTTGATTCCAATCAAGGTATTCCACCATTCTAATGCCTCCCCCTTGAACATCTGGGAGGTATACTACAACTTCTCACTCTCCGTACATTTGCTTATTAGTACAATCGATTCCATTTCCTCCAACCATCGGAGGGTATGTATCACCCCTTTATCCCCGTGAAACTCTTTGGGGTTATAAACTTTGAACACCTTGAAATCACATCCCTCATGTATTTTAAGTTTCTTTGTCTTTTCATGGAGGTTGTATTACGCAGTCGAGCTTTCATCACTCGCTTCTTTCTTTTTCGGTTCTTTCTCTTTCTTAGTTTCTTTCTTTTCTGATTCCGTTTTCGATTCTTTCTTTGATTCTGTTTTCGAAGTAGCAGATTCGCTTTTACTTCGACTTGTTCTTTTGTTGGAATGCGAGGCAATATGACTTTGATCATGCTTCAATATTTCATAGATTGGATTCACAACCTCTTTTATTAGATCGCGGATACCAAGCACATAGTTTTGTGATATGGCTTGTATATTTCCCGCAGTTACTTTTTCTTGCATGATTTCTTCGATTGTCTTTCCTTTATTGTTTACTTGTGTTTCTTGATTACTATTTTCTTTAGACATGCTGTTACATGAATAAAACAAAATTTCAGAAAAGACACACTTTATATTACATTTATTTATCTTACAAGAAAAAGATCATAACAACTACTACATAGCTATGAGTTCTAATCCTTAATCCATTTTGTAACAAGATTTTTCATCTTGTCACACTTCTTGACAATCTTTCTCCTTATTCTCTTTTTGTCCACTTTCTCGTTTCTCAGCTCGTCCATCACCGAATTTGGCGGGTTCGGATATCCCGTTGGTGCGGATGTGGCTAGAAAAAGATAAGCATTCTCTTGTGGATAGAGATGCGGGTTAGCAACGTATGCATGCATTTCTTCATCAGGGATGTTGGTGTAAAACTCCTCGATGAGATTTGCCTCCTCCCGAATCTCTTTTGCTTGTTGGGAGATCGATGGTATTGATCCCTTATAAGATGAAAAATAAGGATATTGATTCTCCTCATTTTCTTCCTTGGAATCCTCCTTTTCCTCAGGGACTTCCTCGGATTCATAAGGATTCTTTATTGGTGATTGAACTAATCTCTTTTTGTATGGTAAGCTGACCCTCATCTTTGGCTTATGACTTGGTTCAGCTGTAGTCGATAAGATCTGGTATTGATAACCCAATGGTGGTGATCCGAATTGCCATCTCCTTTGATCCGAATGACAATTCATCCAGCTTGATGACTCCGATTCAGTTTCTTGTTTGATTTTACTCTGTATATCCTGTTCCTCGGAAGGATGGTATGTTGGAATGTCGGAGGGGTAATACTGGGGAACGTTGTCCTCGGTATTATCGGAGATTTCGATTGGACATTGTTGACTGCCTGGGAGATACACAGGTTGGCTCCCGTATGGTAACACCGGATTGATTGGATGATCACGACTGAAAAAGCTAGTGTAATAACTATTGCTACTTTCCATATCGGATGGTTGTTTAATGATTGTCGGTACTGATCGTATGGCTACTCGGTGTCTACGGCCATAGTAGTTAATATAAGACATCTGCATTTTAGTTAGATTAGGGATAGGAGGTTTACCAATCCTATCTTATCCCTATGAATAACAATAAAGATGATAATAATAATGGTTAAAGCCTAGGTACTAATGTTTAATACCTAATTCGCTGAAACCGATGGCTCTGATACCTACCTGTCACACCCCGACTTAGGGCCTAGGCGTGTGACCACGAGTTGGTACCTGTTTTGTAAATATATCAGAGTTTATGGGTTAATTTTAGCGGAAGACTTTAGGTTGAATATATTATTAATTTACATTGAAAATTTACTCGGGAATTAAATACCCGAGTATTTGTTTACAAAAGATATGTTTTCATATTACAAGGATTTTATATCAAAAATGGAGCCATCTTGTACGCGCTTCTATCTTCATTAAGACTCCAATCCTTGTTAATGCCACTTATGCTTAATTACCTGCAATGGGTTGGAAAAATACGTCAGCTATATGCTGGTGAACACGTATGACTCAATAAAACATTTTGAATGACAATATAATACAAATGTAGTTTTCTTGACAATCTCAGCGGAAGCATTTCTACTTCCGGTATATGTACCACTGCCCTACACACACAACGGTATTCCCCGAGCCAAACGGCCCTAAACTGAGAAATGGTCATGACCGTTTAAGCTCGCGGCTTCATTGCCTTTGATTGATTGATTGAGCTTTAACAGTTATGTTTGGATCCAGACACATGCGTATTCGGTCTGAGTTGATATTATTCTCTACTTTGTATTATAATGTTTTAGAGATTTCATTATCTCATGTAGACATTGATTGACTCGTTAAGACAAACACCCGTTCGTCTCATTGAGTATAAATATGTTTTGACTGATTAAAAAGGTTTGAACGTATTCACCTGTACCGTCGGTGTTGTAAACCTTGACTGAATGATTGATCGACTGTGAATGATATTAACCTATACATAAATAGGTTCGTATGAATGTTTTGAATGATGTTAAGCTATGATTGTAAGCTTAACCTTGAAATCGTTTATCTTTGATTGTAATGAAAACACTTAGTTTTATGTGACGTTTGATATAGCATGCTTTGGCCTAATAGGTTCTATCACGTTGGTAAGTTTCTCCAGGTAAGTAAACGGGTCCCTCTGTTGATTGGGATTTATGCGAATTACTTTTCCTTAGAAAAGAAACTTACTACTAGTGATATCTCCCTTCCAGTTACTACATGCCCGTCAAAATATATCTTTCGTTTAACATTACTTCATCATGAAGTAACGTTTATGAAAACATGATTGTGAATGAATGTTTGTAAAATACGATCAAGGTTAAAGGCCATAGCCTCGATTGATAGCCTAAGTATAATTCAAATAACTTAAACATAACTTCTACCTTAATTCGGATGCTTAGATTGATAACATGATAAGGCAGGACTTGATCTACTCGTTTATGTGATTGCTAGCTTAATTTCAACTTCGTTTCTTGCACGTATTACGAGAAAACAGCACGTCGGCTTGCTACGGCAACGGGGCACGCCTTACGAGGTTATATGTGTGAAAGTGGAGGTGAAAATGGGATGAATGGAGTTCAAACCCGTCTCCTCCCCTTTTATAGGCGATGGGTCCCTTGTGACCCATCGCGATCGCGACGCCGCCTTTTTACACCGCCTTATGCGGTGGTGACACGTGGCCTGTCATATTGCGCCACGTGTCGACACGGTGTTAACACGTGTCCGGTGACTCACCAACCCCATCGCGCTACGCGATGGGTTTAATTGTTATTCCGTCGCGTACCTCGACGGGAGAAGATTTTCAGAATTTACAATTCTGGTCCCTGTACTTTCTAAGTTAGTATATTTAAACCAAAATTGAGAGGGTTCGGGATGTGGTGTTACATCACAACCATTCTAGCTCAACAATACAACTTTAGCAAAACTCAAGAAGTCTTGGTCACCAGGCTCCAAGGTCTAGAAAACATCATCTATGAAGTTAAATCAAAGATTCTAAGCCTTCACTATGAGCTGCTTGACGTGGTCAGAAACACCCCTTCCATACAAACATCGATGAACCTCTCACACAAAGAGTCAGAAATGAAGTTCCTCAAGGCCCAGTTGGAAGACCTTGAGAGACAGCACAAACAACAAAAGGTCTCGGATATAACCGATGATCCATGGAGGATGCCAGCCTCACCATTTGAAAGACCTATCTTTGACCCACAACCTTTAGCCAGGGCTCCAGCTACACAGTCCTCACCATCTTTAAGCCTATGGTCCAACCAAAGAAGCGGGCCACAAAGAAGATCTCCAACCAGAACCATGGGTGCTTCTTCTAGAAACCTCTCATCCTCAAAGGCTAAGGAACCATCCAAAAAGCATACATATGATGATAGCATGATGATGGCTTCATCAGTTTCCCCGGTTGATCTGTCGATTCCAAAAGAAGATCCCATCACAACCTTGCTACACCAACTGGCCACTGAAGCCTCTCCAAAGGTTCTTCCTTGCATTGCCTCAAACATGGCCGTCTCTTCAGACGATGAATCCGACAAATCAGAAGATGAAGAGATATCCGATCCGAGTGAAGCATTTGAACACCTGTTCATGAATGAATAAGATACAACAGTTAGAAATGATATCGATTCAGACGTCGAGGATGCTGCTTCACATACAGAAACCAATAATAAACCAAATGTTCCATGATCGGACTCCAACATAAAGTTAACCTTTGACGACATTCCCCCATCACAATGGCGTGAAAGAACTGTAGAAATGCATATATGGTGTGCTGCAGAACTACAGTATTACGAAATCGAAGTTGTCATCAAGAGATTCTTGGCTAGGTGTCAAGGAAGACTTAGAGACTGGTACTTAAGTCTTGGTGAATACAGACAAATGCAACTTCAACATCTCCGATCACCAGAAGAACTCATCCATGTGATCCATATAGAATTCATTGGAAGCCCACCTGATCATAAAATACATGCACGTGATGAATTCTTAAAAATGAAGTGTTGCTCGTTCCTTCCAAAAGATCTTGAGAAAATTACAACCGTATGTCCGAACGGTTTTATTGTCTTAATGGCGTGGATGACCAAATCTCAAACAGATCTTTCTACAGTCCTTCCAGAATCCCTCTGTAATGAGGCTTTCAGGACACTAGAAAGCAGGAACATAACATGTGCACATGCATCACTAGGAGAGCTTTACCAGCTTATTACAAATGCTCTAGCTAAGCTTTGTAATCTAAAGAGGTTCCTAAGTGATTATGAAAAAACGAGCAGTCATCTTGGATCAGCATGCAACGACAACCACCTTAAGATCAAATGCAAAGACGAGTCATCTTGCAGCTGTTCGAAAAAATCCCACTTCCCAAAGAACTATGGTAGACATTATTCTCCAAATCGAAGATTTCAAAGTAAAAGGTGGAAGTTCCTCAGAAGAAAATCCTATCGGGGTAAAAGCACTGACAGATGTTACATTTGCAACCAGAAAGGCCATTTTGCGAAAGATTGCAAAAACAAAAGAAAAAACCAGGCCTTGCTCCAGACAATCAACCAAGTGGAACAAATTGATGTCTCGGATTTAGAGTCATTGTACTCTCTTGATGATGAACCAGGGGATAAGGCGGTATGTTCAATCTACTATTCTAATTCGGAATATGAAACAGACACGGACAACTTAGATGCATACGGTGATGTCCGTCCGATGTTTATGGCAAGAGCTAGAGACTCGTCTCCGGATCCTCCTATTCCAGACCCTCTAGTTAAGTTCAACTTACTACTTAATCACTATGCAAAGCCTATCCCAGTAATTGCATTAATAGACTCCGGTTCACACAGATCAGTCTTAAATCCAAGCATCCTACCCCCTAGTTATTGGCGCCCCCATAAACAGTTTTTCCTTACTGCTAATGGTCAAACTTTTTCTATTGATAAAATCAGCAAACCCATTTACATTAGACTATTTCCCACGTGTGTCATCAGACATAAGTTTTTGGGATCTGGCCTCCATGGAAAGGACCTTCTTCTGGGTTGGGATATTATTTTCCATCTACCGAAAATGCGGTTTTTCGGTTACAATGGACTCAAGTGGAAAAAATATGTTAACCCATATACAACAATCCATCATCTCCACATGAGTACACCCTCACCTCACCCTAGTACACCCTCACCTCACCCTATAGAAGCACTCAAATGCCAAATTATCAAAACCTCATGTGCCACAAGTCACACTAAATTCCTAACCAAACATAACTCACCATTGTGGCTTAATCCTTCGTTTTTTGTGTCCTTGCCGTTTAGGCAAAATGAGGATATAAACCCAACAAAAGCAAGCCACCCAGGCATGAACCCGGATCATTACAAACTTGCAACTGAAGAATGTTCGGAACTAGTCAAACAAGGTTTAATAGAACCTACAAAGTCCCAGTGGGCCTGTGAAGCCTTCTACGTTAATAAACGTAGTGAACAAGTTCGGGGAAAATTAAGGTTGGTCATAAATTATCAACCTTTGAATCACTTCTTGGCGGATGACAAGTTCCCACTCCCACAGAAAAAGTCCATGTTTCAATCCCTAATAGATGCAAAGGTGCTGTCAAAATTTGATCTCAAAGCAGGATTCTGGCAACTGGGAATCAAGCCAGAAGACAGGCCAAAAACAGCCTTTTGCATTCCAGATCATCGCTATCAGTGGAATGTAATGCCATTCGGGCTAAAAATAGCTCCATCTACTTTTCAAAAAGCAATGGTAACTATCTTTGGGCCTATCTTAAGCAACACCCTGGTGTACATTGATGATATACTTCTGTTCTCCAAAGATGAAGAATCCCATATAGAATTACTCAAAAAGTTTCATTCAATAGTCCAACAATACGAGATAATGCTGTCTGAAAAGAAAATGGAAATTGGTGTCACAAAAATTGACTTCCTTGGAATGAAAATCACCGACGGAAAGTTCCAGCACCAACCACACATAGCCCAAGAACTCAAACGTTTTCCGGATTAACTGACGTCACAAAAAGAAATTCAACAGTTCCTTGGTCTAGTTAATTATATGGCGGAATCTCTGCCAAAGCTGTCAAGCCAAACAGTACACCTGTTCCCCATGTTAAAAAAGAATCCTCCTCAGTGGACTGAAAGGCGAACACAAGTAGTAAAAGAAATAAAAAAGCTGGCAGATGTGATGCCACCTTTAAAGATTCCCACACCAATAGACAAAAGAATCCTTCAGACTGGTGCTAGTGATGAATACTGGGCAGCATTCTTGATTGCAGAAGAAGACAAAGGTGTCAGGTCAGTATGTGGATACAAAAGCGGCACGTTTAGTGTGTCAGAAAAGCGTTACCACTCCACTTACAAAGAGATTTTGGCGGTCAAAAGAGGAATAGAGAAGTTCCAGTTCCATCTTATCGGTCACAACTTTTCTTATTGAAATGGATATGTCGTCTTTTCCGAGAATGCTACAGTTCAAGAAAAAGCTCTCCCAGAAGCACAGTTATTACGTTCGGCTAACTGGTTCTCACAATATTCTTTCACTGTTAAGCATATCAAAGGAAAGAATAATATCCTGGCAGATTTCCTATCAAGGCCAGAAGTCTATAAATACCAAGAGACCAACATGGTTAGGCATCATCAAATCTTATCCACAATATTTACAATGGCACATCTTGGTACCCCCCAAACCCCTCAACCAAGTCCCTTACCACAATCCAAAACATCTTCCAAATGAAGTCATTGAAATCATAAATACTCATAACCTCGTGAATCCGTCCAGCCTCAACTACAAAAACCTTATGACAATCATTTTGAAGAAGTACGGACAGTTCTCAAAAAGAGAAAAGTTTCATCCTGATTTCCCTTTTCTTCATGTGTTCCATATAGGCAATCCATCTGTATTGACAAAAGAAACACTCTGTTTTATCTGGTACCTACTCGAAACATTCACTGTAGCTGTGTCTTTCAATACATCAAAGTTAGCTGCATATTTCCTTGAAGAAAAGGAACTACCTGAAGATCAAAAGTTCACTCTAAAAATGTTAGAATGGTTTCTTCCTCTTGAGAAATGGATACAGGTAATAAGTTCAACACCCAAAAAATATCTAATTGCTCGCTTCAAGAAACCCGCTCCATAAAATGGTCAGAAAGGAGTTTACAGAGTCCCTGCTACATTCATCATTCCTGGTCGAAACGTGAACCCAGCAAGCCGGTTTTTCAAAGCAAATTACCCTGAAGCTTGGTTACAAATCCGAAAGGAAATGGCCTTAACAAACAACATTGACCCAAACAAACTCAGTGATGCGGTCCTAAAAGGGTATGACTTATGGCAGCAAACCATCCTTGTATAAGTGATTGGAAAGAGCCATCAATGATCACTTTTGAAGCAAAGGTTTTGAAGGAATCTCGAATGAAAGAAATGGAAATTGCTGGATGATAGACTTAAACAAGACCCCTAGCAATCCTGATAAAAGAAGAACCAACAGAAAAAAGCACTCCTCAAGTTTCGGTCAGTTTTTGGACAACCCCCCCCCCCCCCCCCCAGAAATATTATGGAAAACCTCCAGGCACAAAACCTCTTACCAGGACCACAACAACCTCGCCAAATTGGGACAACTAAAAAATGAAGAGCCGAGTCTTAATCCAGGAAGAAGTTATAAATTATTGTGTGTCTTGTATAATATTTTCTTATTAATGTTTTTAAGTGTGTTTAATAAGTCTAATCACTCTTAAAGTGGTTAGGTAAGGTTTTAGTCCATGGTATGGGACTTATGTCATGCCTTATGTCATAGGTATAGGGCCTTATGTCTTATGTATGGGTCTTATGTCTTTTTATGAGGTTAGTTAGCTAAGGAAGGCTTCCTCTCACTTGTAAACCATCACTTGAAAGAAATAAAAACTTCTTCATTATATCTTCTCTCTAGTTCTCTTTTGAGTTCTTGAGTTCTTTTACAAGATTTCTTAAGATCTTTACAAGTTCTTAAGTTTGTATACAAGTTTGCTAGTGATCTCACCCCTGCCTCTCTGATAGGGGTAAAGGAGACTTACTCAAACTGAAATCTAACACTGTTTTTTACTTTTCATATTTCACCTATAATTGTCGTTTTCTCACACCTAAACCAATTAAATACATCACAAGGTTCACTAGTGTAACTAGAGGGTTGTGTACAAGAGATAAAACGACAACATATAAGACTTTTGAGTGACAACAGACAAAACAATATTTGTTGAGTTTTAGTAGGCCGGTTTTTCCTGTAATTCAACGCATGTACATCAACTAACATGTTACTTTGACCCACGCTAGTCATAGACGTGTCTTGGTATAAATTGAATAATCGAAACGTTTAAAAAGTCATTTTGGCGATTGGATGAAAGTACAAATATAATGACAAGTTATGTAATTATTTATGTATAATATAAAAAGTCCAAAAAAGCATATTTATTCATTTCGGTGCAAAGGTGTTTTTTGTCCACAAGTGGTTGGTACTGGTCTCTATCGATAACACATCACTAACTTTTTAATAAATCAACATAAATTATTTAAAATTTTATTGGCAATACAAAACCTTTGAATAAACAATGTTAACATAACGTTAACATAAAGGACATCAAATTTTTAATAAATCAAACATAAATTATTTAAAATTTTATTGGCAATACAAAACCTTTGAATAAACAATGTTAACATAACGTTAACATAAAGGACATCAAATTTTCATTCGAGTTGATATATAAAATAACTATGGTTCTAGATGGATTTAAATGGACTAATTATTTAAACAAACGGGATATCAACGAAACCTTTTAACTGTTGGACAAAACATTCGTAATTTTTTTATATTAACCACTAACAGGATGGTAGGCATCTTTACAAATTCTTTAATAACTACAAGATTTATGTCTTTACATTCCAAGCTACGAGTTGCTCGCAAGCTAATGGTTACAATATAATATAATTATATGTCCTCGACTCCTCTCTAGTTAAGTTTGCGAGCGACCCGTAGCTTGGAACATAAAAACATAACTCTTATAGTGGTTGCCATATATAACCCTCATCTTGTAACCCAATTCAATACAATCGTATTTTAAACACCTAAAAGTGTTTTACTTTCATTACAAAATACAACCTTAGAACTAAGACCAATTAAGAGAGACTTTTTCATAACTTTGATCCCACATTAAAAATATAAAATTTTATTACTGAATCCTAAAATAATGTGGCATCACTTTTTTAGACAGTCCAGTATACACCCCTATTAGATTTCTTACTTTTAAATAACCCGGTCATCTTCTGCAATATGATGGAGTATTGGATGGGATTGTTACCTTTCATTGTAGGTTATATTGTTGGTAATATTATGAATGATCATTACGAATCGTTTATTTCGATGAGTTACTTGAAACATCATCATATAGTTCAAAAAGTCTAAGAAGTATGTATGTGCGTTTCCTTTTCATGAAAAACTTGTTCAGAAACATTCCAAGGAGTGTGTTCTATATAAAACGAATCATACAACGTTTCATGAAGTGACGTTATGCTTCATCAAATAGTGTGTCGGTTTGACAGTTAAAATAATTGCCGTTTAATTCTAGTAATCAGTTACTGACGGTTCCCTTAATTGACTTTTGTTAGTATAAACTAGGTTACTGCTCATGGTTATCGTCGGCACGAATACCGATTCCCACTATGCACACAATTCGTATTGATCGCCTAGAGGGTCCAACTTCTATCAACTACATAAATCACAAGACAGTTTCAGAATATTTGAACTCTGATAATCGAAGGGGATGTTGCTACTTTTAGGGTTTTAAGTACATCTTGTAACAACTTGAAAATTGTAAAAATTGAATTGGACTCTAAACTTACAAAGTTACAAGCATTTTATATAATTAAATGAGTTGAGTCATATTTACATAACTTATTAAAAATTAAGTAAAAGGCAAGGAGTGGGAGGCAAGAGCAGGCCTTCGTGATGGCAACTCATGTTGTTAATGTTAAGTTGACCACAACTTCCATGGATCATACAAATATATCATCTTAGTGTTATGCCGCTTTGAGACTGCATTAATATATATTCTTATAATAACGCGTTGACCATGGTTTGATCGTAGTTAACCCGACAAAAGATTTTCGTACATTCAAAATAACTGAACCGAATCGACTCATTCTATAGAACGATTCTCTTATTAAAAAATGTAGACAAGTAGCAATCATAATGACGTTAATGACATAGCCTCCACTCCTAATCCAAAAGCCTTGTTTTGTCAGTCAACCACTAACCACCATACAAAAAAATATTCTAACGTTCATAAACTTCCATTAACTAAAAGACGAGCCACCCATGAACATTTAACCCCTATTTAAACCCCTCATCTTTCATCACATTAAGTCAAAACACAAAAAAATAAATTCCATCTTTACAAAATAATAATAATACAAGATATGGAATTGAACTTCCAAAATTATAGCTTTTCTTCTTCATCATCATTGGCAAAGAAATCTCAATTTCAGGGTCGCGGTTCGAATAAAAACAAATTTGTTGGTGTCAGACAGCGCCCATCCGGAAAATGGGTGGCAGAGATCAAAAACACCACCCAGAAGATCCGGATGTGGCTAGGGACTTTTGACACCGCGGAGGAAGCTGCCAGGGCGTATGACGAGGCGGCTTTTTTGCTCCGTGGGGCCAATGCCCGAACTAACTTTATCCATCACGCACCCATTAATTCCGCTCTCTCTCTCAAAATCCGAAACTTACTTAACCATAAAAAATACCTTAGACAAAACTCCCTCACCAAAACAAAAGCCGAAACCAAAACCAAAACCGACAAAATCAACACCATCTCGACCCATGCATCAAAGACTTGTACGGTACAAGTCAACAATGAGAAAACCGAAACTTTTTTATCTGGGTGTCAAGGAATTGAGGTGTTTGATGATGGGTATAAGCCAGATTTGACTAATTGTATCTCCGGTGTCGAGTTCGGGGGTGGTTCTTGTTATGATTTGCCTTTGAACATTGGGGATGAATTTGCAGGGTTTGGTTTTGGATTGAGTTCAAGGAAAGATGATCAAGATGATGTAAGCGCAAGTGATTTTGAGAGGATGAAAGTGGAAAGACAGATATCTGCATCATTGTATGCCATTAATGGTGTGAATGAGTACTGGGAGAATGTTCTTAGTGATTGCAGTGACAGCAGTTCTTATTGGGATCTTCCAATGTTGTCTCAGATGTTTTGTCCAATTACTTAGATTATTATTATTATTATTATTATTATTATTATTATCAGTTTCTGTTTTTTGTTGGAAAGTTAATGAAATGAGTACAAGTTTGGTTTGATTTTAGACCAAATTTGTTTGGATTTCATTTGTTAAAGTTAAAACAATGTGGTAAAAACAACCCCATACTTTAAGAAAGTAAATTAACCAAGGTGTTTTAATAAACAAGCTTACTTCGCTCGGTCTTAGGTTTTTTGCGAATTATAAGGGGTTAGACGAGGTTTTGACGATGTGATATGTATTAGAGGGGGATATCAGTAGAAGCGGCGAATCAACAACGGGTAATAATAAGTTTTTATTTAAAATTTTGTGTCAATTTCATGTATACATTAAAAACTTGTGTTTTGAGAATGTATATAATACTTTAGAAGTTTAGATGAAGCCTTTGTAATTTTCCTTCTCTTTTGGTTCTCACTTGTATTGTTTTCTCAAGCTTCTTGCTTGCCTTTGGTTATAATTTATAAATCATCTGCCGTTCAAAAAAAAATTGAATGAAGAAATATCATTTAAGTTCAGAAGTAGTTATTTGATAATTGAATTTATTACATGTAACAAAACTCATATGATTGTAAAAAAGTAAATTAATTAAGTAATGTATAAATGTTAAGGAAAGTAAGTAGGTAAGTGAAACTGTGAACAAGCCGTTTTCATGCCTTTAAATAAACCTTCGGTACAAGACCCGCAGAAAATTGACGAATATAGACCAATTACTCTCATTGGGTGCATTCCGAAAATGATCTCTAAAATTTTAGCAAATCGGCTGAAAAATGTGATGGACTCAATTATTGGAGAGGAACAATCAGCATATGTTGCCGGGAGAAACATTACCGAGGGAGTGCTTATTCTAAATGAGATTGTGAACTGGTGTAAAAAACTAACCAGCAAGCGATGGTTCTCAAAATTGACATTGAAAAAGCGTTCGATTCTGTAAATTGGCGGTTCCTTGATTCAATTATGGCTCAAATGAGATTTCCGGATAAATGGCGTCTTTGGGTTCGAGGGACGCTTCTTTCGGCCAGTTCTTCGATTTTGGTGAATGGGTCGCCGACAGTAGAATTTGACATTAAAAGAGGAGTTCGTCAAGGAGATGCTCTTTCCCCGTTCCTATTTATTATGGCAATGGAAGCACTTAATGTCGCGATGAAAACGGCTTGTTCAGAAGGTTTATTTAAAGGCATTAATACACCGAGAAATGGCCCAGTTATATCACATTTGTTCTATGCGGTGTTTATAGGAGAATGGTGCTCCTCGAATTTTCCGAATCTAAATCGTATTTTAAGAAGCTTTTACATTTCCTCGGGTCTTAAAGTTAACTTGGAAAAAAGCGCTTTATTTTGGGTAAAGGTGCATGTCTCAAGAAGCTTTTAATGTCGCGATGAAAACGGCTTGTTCAGAAGGTTTATTTAAAGGCATTAATACACCGAGAAATGGCCCAGTTATATCACATTTGTTCTATGCGGTGTTTATAGGAGAATGGTGCTCCTCGAATTTTCCGAATCTAAATCGTATTTTAAGAAGCTTTTACATTTCCTCGGGTCTTAAAGTTAACTTGGAAAAAAGCGCTTTATTTTGGGTAAAGGTGCATGTCTCAATTGTGGAAAGGTGTGCGTTGGCGATGAATTGTAAATTTGGTAAACTACCTTTTCTGCACCTTGGTCTTCCGATAGGGGCTAATACGGGTTTGAGTCGGAATTGGCAGCCTATTTTGAACAAGTTTGGCACTAAACTATCAAAATGGAAAGCAAAATCATTATCGTTCGGGGGTCGATTAACTCTCATAAAATCAGTGTTGGGTAGCTTGGGGGTGTATTACTTCTCAATCTTTAAGGCCCCTGTAAAGGTACTAAAATTACTTGAAACGAAAAGAAGAAGATTCCTATGGGGAGGCTCGGAGGAAAAAGAAAAAATTAGTTGGCTATCGTGGAGTAAAATTATTTTGGACAAGTAACGTGGCGGTTTAGGTGTTGGGTCGTTGAAGGCAGCAAACAAGGCACTATTAGCTAAGTGGTTGGCCCGGTATAAAAACTATAATACATCTCTATGGGCGAAGGTTATCACAGCGGGATCACGTAAATGGGAGTCCTTACCGATTAAAAAATCCATAGGAGGCACATGGAGAGGTATTGGCAGTATGGATCTAATGGAAGAAATTGGTAACCTGAATGTGTTGGATAGATTAAAAGTACAGATAGGTATTGGTGATAAAATCCTTTTTTGGCTTGATTGTTGGGCCTGTTCTCAACCGTTGAAACAGTTGTTTCCTTCATTATTTTTGCTAGAATGCAAAAAGGATGTGAAGCTTGTGGAATGTTATGTTCAAACCAGTGATGATATCACATGGATATGGCGGTGGCGGAGGAATCCGACTTCGGTTCAGAACATCGATGAATTGTATAGATGGGAGATAGATAATGGGAAGCATCAAGTTGTTGGATCGTCTTTTTGGTTGAAATGGGTTCCCATTAAAATTAATTGCTTTATTTGGAAACTATTAATGGATCGAATTGCAACAAAATCAGCACTGTCATACAGGGGCATTGTTTTCGGGGATCAGAATTGTAGGTTTTGTGGAGTATTTGCGGAATCATCGGAACATCTCTTTGTTCACTGTAGGGCAACTAAATGGGTATGGTCAATCATACATGAATGGGTTAAGCTACCGAATTTGACCAACTTTGATTCGGTAAAGGAGTTGTTCGAATTCCCGAGTAAGCATAAAGTAAATAAAGCAGAGTGTCTAGCAGTTAAATCCATCTCAGCGGTTACGTGTTGGATGATTTGGAAATCAAGGAATGATCTCATTTTCGATGGTGTCCCCTTCTCAGTTTCTAAAGTGGTGAACAATATTAAAACGGCTTCCTTTTTGTGGGTAAAGTATCGAAGCAAAAGTTCTGACCCCGATTGAGAAAAGTGGTGTAAGTTTAATTTTGTTAATTTTCCATTGTAGTTGTTCTCTTATATTCTTTTTGTTTTCCTTGTATGACTTGGGCCTTTGCTTCTTGTAATGGTCCTTTTGGCTTTTATTGATATTGGCTTTAAAAAAAAGGTAAGTGAAACTGTGAAAGTGTGACATAAATTTGTGTCAGTTTGGGTAGTTTGAGAAGAAGTTGTGGTACCATGTATGGGCCTGTGGGCCTACGGGTAAGGTGATCATCAGTAACTGCTTCGGATCATTTGTAGGCCCAAGTAATTTTAGGAGGTATGGGATTTTAATTTAGCCTACGTTAACAACTAAATAACAAATAGGCAAATTTTGATTTGGTGATTTTGACCGTTATTTTAAAATAAATTGGTGTAATTTAAAACGGGCTGCGGGTCGGGTTTAGTATTCACTTCACGAAGACCATGTCTTGTCCGTCTTTATGTGTACCTCTCCCTTCAAGAAAACAAAAATAAAACGAAAGTCATGGTACATAAACAAAGACGGATAAATAATGTTTGAAAGAACATAAACAAAACGGTTATCAATTCACCCCTCCTTAATATTTCCTACTCCATTCTCATTGTAAACCTCAAAAATTTAAAAATTAATTTAAAACAACATTATTGTTTCGTTTTAGAATTTTGATGCGTAGAGATTGCAGTTAGAGACGGGTTGGGGAGATTAGGAATCCATAAGTCAAACTGTTTATGAGTTACTTGAAATCAGCTCATATAAGCTTGGATCAAGTCGAGCTTAACCAAGTTCTAACTCTAGTTTCACTAAGGCTCATTTAATAAACAAGTTCGAGCCTTAACTTCACACATATGCTTCACTAGACTCGCAAGCCCATACATGCATATTATTAACATATTTTCCATTTAACATGGTAAATATATTTTTTCATAATACTATTATCATCATATATAAACAGAGCGAGCCAAATTCAAGTTTTCTTAAGTTAAATGAGCCGGGTTCAATCTTATACAAGCAACTTGACAATGCTATGGATGTTGCTCATGGTTTCGAGAGGAGTGGTATATAAAACAAGGGGCTGCTCATTAATAACATGTACATTTTTACCTTAAACATGATAAGTTTTGTTTTAACTGTCGACACCAAATCAGTTACTTATTTAGTAATCATTTAATAAAAAAAAAAGCATCGTCTGATGTGGATCCCAGTGTCCACCTCCAGCTCCATTAATATTCATTCATTGTTGTTGCAGTCCAAACACAAACAAATCACTCACTCATTCATTCATTACAAGATTCTCTTCACCTTTATCCATCCATACATCCATCTGGTAATTAATCTTCTTAATCTGTTATTGGCTACAATATGATATTAATTCATATTCCTTCAATTTACCTTATCATATCATTCATTACTTATTCATTTCTGTCTTATCTCTTCAATTCATTCATGGGTTTTTCAAATCAGCTTTAGGGTTTGTGAATTTGTTCATTTTCTGTTGTTTTTCATACTCTTGATTCCAGTTTTTATCTTTCTTGAAATGATAACTGGCTGTTTGTTTATTTAAAGAATTGGTCTTTTAGGGTTCTTGCTCTGTTCCAAATGTATTGTTATAAATGTTTTAATTGTTTAGTAAGCTTGTAGAACCTGATCTTGCATAGTTACACATGTAAGTTACAAGAAAGTCTCCATTTTTTGTTATGTTTATATGCAAGAGTCCATGTGAACAATTTAGTGTATCATTATAAATGCTTTGAAATGTACAAATATATCATTTTTATGAAATTCTCATTAATTGCCCCTTCGTAGAAAGGGTAGAATGGTAATTTAACTTACTGCAACTTGCTTAAATGTACATTCCTAAATATGAAGTTAGCTTTTTTCTTTGTTGACAATTATTTTGGACCACAAGGGTACCACAAAAAGAGGTTCTTGTTTGAATTTTGACTTTTGAGTGTCAAATGATTAATCTTTTGACTTTAAAGTTGACTAGAAAGAGCTTTTAAGTATTAAAAATAGTTAAGTATGTTTAATTTCGTAAACGAGTATGTGAAAAAAAATTTGTTTATGTGATTCTTGAAACAGGTAATACACGTTTCTTCACTAGCATTTATTTAGTTAAGATTTTCAAGAAAATGTCAGGTGGAGAGATTAGAAACATATCTCCAGACGATATACAAATGGTAACGTTTTTGACCCGCGTGTAGTTTTGTTTAATTACACGTGTTTTTTAGTTTATAATGTAATCAAAAGATTATAATCATTTGGTTACAGGTTCAAAATCTCATAGAACAATGTCTGCCATATTACATGACTCAGAAACAGGTAATAGGTATTCTATATCAGCAAGAGAAAATTGAGCCAAGCTTTACCGAGCTTGGTGTGTAATTTATGACTTTAGTTTATTTAATTTCATCATACATTTTACACACGTGGGACTGTAAACGAACCCGAACCGAGCATGTTCGTGTTCTTTAGCTTAACTTTAACCGACAAAATGGTCGAATATGAATAATTGTAAGAACGGGGATTTCTTGTCCGTGTTCGTTCGTTAAGTGAGTGTGTTCGTGCTCATTTGTGCTTGTTCATTAATAGTATAAATGAATGGTTTAAGAACATAAGCGAACATTATTGAACATAGATGAAAGAACATAACTGAGCGAACACCAATTAAAAGTAAACAATAAAATAAATTGGTTGGGCCTAAAAATTTATCAAAACTAGACTAAACTGTAATGACAATCATATACTAGACTAAATTGTAATGGTCCTAAAAATTTAAGTGAATATGTAAATGAACAAACTCAAACAAACATAAGTTAACGAACAAAACGAATTTTCACAAACATAAATGAACGAATGAGACATGTGCTATTCATGTTCGTTAGTTTGACAAATAAATGAACTTAAACAAACGTCCCGGCCAAACGGTTCATGAACGGCTCACCAAACGTTCGGTTTGTTTGCAGGCCTATACACACGTTTATACTAATCCTCTCTTTTTTCTCTTTTTTTTCCTTTGTTTTCTTTTCTTTTTGTAGTTTGGCAGAAACTTGAAGAACAAAATCAAGATTTTTTCAAGGGATATCATTTGAGATTAATGGTGAAAGATCAAATAATGGAATTTAATAAGTTGCTTGATAGACAAGCTGCATTGATGCAGCAGTTGGGGCCCACCGGAGTTGGTTTCCAACCCAAGTCTTCCAACGGGTCTCATTTGTCACCAAGTAAGCATTTTTAGGGCCCAAATTTTACTTAGCAAGATTAATGTGAAAGAAATTTACATTCTTGTTGATTATGAGACGGCGGAATCACTTAAGTTTGACTTTCCATATGTCTGGATGTATGAAATGTTGACTATTTAAAGATTTACGTGTAAAATGACCCCTTAAATAATCAAAATCCATTTAGTGGTTGCTATTTTAAATACTCAAATAATCAGAATCGGTTTCACTAAGGGTGTGCATGGGTCGGTTTTGGGCTCAAACCGAACCAAAGAATTTTTTTTTTTAAGTATACAAAAAGAATTTGTTAAATTTATTATCGGTTTCCCTTTTTACCAGTGCATCAAAATCCAACCTGTTATGTACCCGAAAATACCGGTATTCCTCTGAAGACAGAAAACATGACCAGTTTCTCAAGAGGATTTAACAGTTGTGGACTGCCAATAATACCCTCACGGGACCCGCAACCTCCTCCTAGAAGGATTGATGGTCCACCAAATATTATTGGAGTAACGAGCAGTGTCTCTGTGAAAGCCGAATCAAGTTATTTGGGTAACTCGAGGTTTATGTATGGAACCGATGGCAATGTTCTAGAAACACGTCCCACAATTGGTGAAGCTTCTGTTTCGTCTTTTAGTTGTTTGGAATCTGACCCGCTTAATGATGGATCTTTGTTCGGTATGCTGGGTCCCATGCCTCAAAACTTTGGTCTTTCAGAGTCAACTCCCGACTTCGCCAATAGTTCTGGTACGACCCTCGACTTGTAAAATGGTTATTTCTTGTCTTGTTTTAGTAAAATGGGTAAATGTGATATTTTAACTAGGATTTTAAGGGAATATATAGTATTTGGTATTTTAAGTTTCGAATATTGGTAAATATATGATATTTACTATGTTTATAAGGGTGTATATATATATATATATATATAATCCTCCCAAGAATTTATTTCAATGCATATAATCGCTTAAATCAGTGTTATTCAAATAACTATTTTGTTATTGTTATTGGAACAATATTGTTTTTTTAATCTTAATTAACATGTTAATTATTATTATTATTATTTGTTAATTTTCAGATATGCTAGACAACTTCTCTAGGTCTGCTTTTCTATCATCAGATAGAGACAGTTTCTTGGACTCTCATAGTAGTACCTTAGAGCATCAAGGTATTTTATTTATTTATATTGATCACTTTTATTTTGATATTGAAACCAGTTAATTAACATTAAGTTGTCTCTCAGGTGAAACTAAGAGGTTGGAGATACCAGAAAACTTAGGTTTTGAAGATTTCGGCAGTGAATCGTAGAACAGTTCAATGGTAGTATGCTAAACCTTAAATTTAATGAATATTGTGACATTATATGATTATTGTGTGTTGGTGCAGGTTAAACTATGTTATAGGGGGGCATAAATCTTGTAAATAGTTTATGAAATGGGAGGCTTCAGAATTCTCAAATGTTAGTGGTCAATGTGTGCAATGAGGAGGTAATAATTAGTTTTAGGATGGTGGTTTACAATTATAGGCATCAGGAATGTGTTTTGAGGAGGTTAATACTTAATATATCAAAAACAATTTTTATAGCAAGTTAAAATGTATTTAACATGGATTGTCTTAGAAACTGATCTATATGTACTATTGTACTCAACTTGGATTGTTTTTAAATCTTTTAAGTCGTCGAGGTGAAGTCATGAAACTAAATGGTTAGTATATTTGACAGGACAGCTATTTTGTGAGTAGTTGGGATTATTTATATGATTATTTGCACGTAAAATTAGTTATTTAAATAAGTAATGTTAAGTTATTTATTCAAATTCAATATTAAAGTAAGGCCACATAGATCTTTTAAGAGGAAAGCAAGACATTTTACACTCAGGATCTAGGGTCACAATTCTTGATGAGGATATAAATAGTGTAAAATATGAAGAGGTTTTTTGGTGTCATAATTAACGTGTTTAATAAATATTTTGTGTTCAGCTTGACTCGTCTAACCCATTTTAATAGCGTCAACACGTGTACGGCCCATTTAACCTATGATATTATAACTTGTCATCCCATTTTATAACAGTGTAGTGAATCCCACATCAGAAACTAACCCCCAAGAAATACCACACTTCATATGCATCAACGTGTTGTGGGTGTTTAGGTTTAAATGAGATGAGAACTACACTGTCAAACGTGTCTCCGACTCTCCGTGAGGGTAACTCAAGGCAGAGATCCTTATGGGCAAAGCGGACATATTGATATTAATTGGTCTTAGGGGCTAGATGTTACACATTTTATGACCTAATTACAACATGTCAATTAACCTGTTTGGCTTATTTAATTTAAATAAGTTACATTGGTGTGTTCTGTTTACAAATTTTAGTATGCCCAGGATACGGTCCGTAGATATAACACAATAAATGTACCATCATTCAACCCGTGACGATTCGTGACACCCCTTTGTAAAACAACTTTTCAACTAACAAACATCAAATTAGACATTACCACTAGCAAAACATAACTCTGTTCATCCATTAACATCAACTTATATACTTAAACCACATACTTACTACCACACCATATTATAGTTTTAATCAACTTTTATGTTCATAGCAACATGATAATAACAATAGTAACACATACACAATTAAGTTTAGAAATCACTCCACAAAAGAAACTTTCTCCAGATAACCAAAAGTACAACAACCAGCAGTTGAATCACTTAATACTCATCATCCTCACCTTCACCTTCATCATCAACACCTTCAGCGCCAACTTCCTCATAATCCTTTTCAAGAGCCGCAAGATCTTCACGGGCTTCTGAGAACTCACCTTCTTCCATACCTTCACCAACATACCAATGAACAAAAGCCCGCTTCGCATACATCAGGTCAAACTTGTGGTCAATGCGCGAGAAAAACTCTGCAACAGCTGTGTTGTTGCTTATCATGCAAACAGCTCGTTGCACCTTAGCAAGATCGCCACCTGGCACCACTGTTGGTGGCTGATAATTGATCCCACACTTAAATCCAGTTGGACACCTGTTATCAATTTAAAATTAATTAGTAAATATTAAATAAAAACGACAGATTCAGGGGTGTTGGATGTGTGTTTTGATACTTGATTATTAAACATTTTTATGGCTGTTACTTATTAGAGTAAAGGTGAAGTATGAAACTCAATGGAGAAATAATCAGAATCAAAAACACATCCAAACGCCCTTTAAAAATAAATAATCAAATGTAATTAATATCTTACCAATCAACAAACTGAACGGTCCGTTTGGTCTTAATTGTAGCAACAGCAGCATTAACATCTTTAGGAACAACATCACCACGATACATCAAACAACACGCCATATATTTCCCATGTCTCGGGTCACATTTGGCCATCATGCTAGCAGGTTCAAAAACCGCATTTGTAATTTCAGGTACCGACAGTTGTTCATGGTATGCCTTTTCAGCTGATATCACAGGGGCATAAGAGGAAAGCATGAAATGAATACGCGGGTATGGGACAAGATTTGTTTGGAACTCTGTGATGTCAACATTAATTGCTCCATCAAAACGTAATGAAGTTGTTAAAGATGATATTATTTGAGAGATGAGTCGGTTTAAGTTGGTGTAAGTAGGCCTCTCGATGTCTAACGATCTCCTGCATGTCATAAATGGCTTCATTGTCCAATAAGACGGCCACATCTGTATGTTCTAGGAGAGAGTGCGTTGAGAGAACACTGTTGTATGGCTCCACAACTGCAGTTGAAACCTATAAACAAAAAAATGCGTTTTTGAGTGTTTCGAAAGTTTATTTAAGAAAGTAATGATAATGAAACAAGAATATAAAAGTAATTCACCTGAGGAGAAGGGTAAATGGTGAGCCCAAGTTTTGACTTTTTACCATAGTCAACCGACAAACGTTCCAAAAGCAAAGATCCTAAACCAGAACCAGTACCTCCACCAACAGCATTAAACACTAAAAACCCTTGCAAACCGGTGCAGTTATCTGCTAACTTTCTTACTCGGTCAAGGCAAAGGTCAACTATCTCCTTCCCAACTGATACAATTACCAAAACAACTCTCAGTCAACATTATCTTCATACAAAAAGCATTTGACATTACAAATACCTGTATAATGACCCCTAGCAAAGTTATTAGCAGCGTCTTCTTTTCCCGAAATAAGTTGTTCAGGGTGGAAAAGCTGTCTGTAAGTCCCCGTCCTCACCTCATCAATAACAGTCGGTTCAAGATCAACAAATATCGCTCTCGGCACGTGTTTTCCCGCACTGGTCTCGCTAAAGAACGTGTTGAACGCATCATGTCCAACACCGACTGTTTCGTCACTGCAAATTCATTAACAGTTTAGCTAAAACAGACATCTCAGCAATCAACACAATAACAAAACATTCCAACACTAGTTTAATTGTAAATTATCATGACTAACATATATGATCTTCAGTAGTTCAGTCTAGTACCAATTATACAATCAATAAGCAAGTCAACCACAACTGTGAATAACTCGGATTCATGACCTAAATCATTCGAATTAATATCACAGCTTCGAAAACACACTCGAATTAGTTCAGATTCATCACTAAACTCAACTAACACTTAACAATATCAACAATAATCATTACAGAATCAAATTACGAGCCGTATATAGGTCACATGCGATAATATCGTGGAAAAACAGAGAATATGATCTAATTAGGCTAAATTAACATATAATTCACATAGATTAAGTAATAAACGGAAAACAGTAAGAGACCTTGGCATCATGCCATCGGGCTGGATACCGTGTTCGAGGCAATAGAGCTCCCAACATGAATTGCCGACTTGAATTCCGGCTTGGCCTATGTGTATGCTGATGATCTCCCTCATATCTTCTGCAACTGCAACTTAATTGAATTGAAATTGAAGCTGAATTGAAGAAGATTGAAATGAAAACCCTAATTCTTCTGGTTTTTGGTATGTAGAGCTGTTGACAAGAGGATGACTTATTATATACGGCAAATGATAATGACATGTGTGTGACAGTGTCAAGAGTGTGTGTACAATTCTACACTCTGTCTCTATTATTATTATACTACCTTTTGAACCCGTGTAATACACGATAAATTTCAATTGATAAAAACTAATAAAGTTAGTTATTGGAAATAAAGATACACAACTAAAGAGAAATAGAAATTATAAGCATACTAGCTTATATCCCGTCACGGGTTGAAAAAAATATTTTCAAACATTAATATTAATAAATATAATCTATGAAAATTTAAAAATCAAAATAACATATAACCAAGTAACTTAAATGTAAACACAATTAAAGATAAATAATAAGTACATAAAGTTATGTATACAAAAATTGAGAATTTAATCAATTTATAAACTTATATACACCTTTGGTGCATCCAGAACCCGGCCCTCAACTTGAGTGCATGCGTTGCTGATAGTGATGACAGTTGAGTTAATAACAGGATCAATGCCTACATATTTAAATAAAGAACATCATCCACCGTTTAATATTCTTGATTTGAAGTATCAATTCATTATGTTATAAGAAAAGCGTACACCACTCAATGCATTCATCCGCTCTTTTGGCTTTTGTCTAGATAACGCCTTCGTATAACGTTGTAACGATACCAATTCTTAAAGCTATATATAGCATAAAAAGAAAGTACAACAAAATTAGAATGTAATTTAAAGATCATTTTTAACTTATAACATAATCTGATTTGAATTAATTACCTCGAGGGGGATGTAAACGGGTCTCTTTGGTTTCCCAACATCTAGGCATGGGTAGTCACGAGATTGATGAACTTCTATACGATGATGTTTGGCATAGTAGTCGTACACTGTTATCTCAACATCTATGCCTGGGCCGCCACTATTCTTTTGTTTCATTAAAAATCTACAAACCCAATTTAAATTCAATTGTTTTGAGTCATTTAATTGATGAAAACCTGAAAAAGACATCAATTAATTTGACCTACTTCTGTTCTCCACAAGTTTTTTCACTCAGCCCGATAATTTTATGTTCTCGGTTAGATGGAAACGAATTGATATAGAGGCTCTTCAACGTTCTTTTTAGCCTATTAAGCATAAACAAAGAGATTACATAAATAAAAATGAATTTACTAAAAAAATTATTTGAAAACAAACCAGACTTGTTACCTTAATCCAGTCAATTGGTCCATTCAACTTGCGGCGGACCAGACTTGAGAAATCTGCTTTAACCAGCATACTTTGACCAGTATAAAAAAATAAATTTCTGACCCGAACTTGAGTCACCAAATGTTATCTTTGTTGGTTACCTAAATGTATATATCAAATTGTGAAAACTTTGGAATAAAAAAGTTGGTAAACATATTTAGGTAAGGTGAATATAACTTTTCTAGAACTTTTAGAACTTGAAAAAGTTGGACCTCGAACACCCCTACACCAAAGTAAAAACCGTTACTAATGGCTTGGTTCAACCGTAATCAGAATGTCCAAAACCTACAGGTTGACTTATTAAGTCAAACTACAAATTTTCCAAAATGCCCTTTTCGAACCCATAACAAAATCTAACCCGAAAAAAAATCAAGATGTTATTTCCAAAACTGCATTTGCAGTTATAAACAACCCAAATACCTGGCTTGCTTACAGTTTCAGAAAACCAGTCATTCCAAGGCATAAGTGGGCTCCTCACATCCATAAGTTCCACCTGCTCATATAAATTTTACGAAGTGATCAAACAAATATATAACAAATTAAATATGTATCAAACTATCAATACAATAACATAAAGAAAAAACTAATAATGAAAACACTACCCGTCAAGAGAAACACAAAAAAATTTGCATCTTAGATATGAATAGCCAATCCTTCATTCAAATTTAGTTGTAGCATGGCACGCTCCTGTAACTAAAACAAAAAAAATCTGGTCAAAGACGAAATCACATTCTTATTAGTTTGCTTACAACACAATATAAAAAAAATCAATAAATTATAACAAACATGTGTAATATGGGGAAATGACATACTCCCTCCTGGCCTCCTTCCCAATTAAAATTTCAACTAATTTCATTTTGTAATGTATGGTGACAGTTACAACATAACTTTTTGTATCAATCCAAATATTACCCTTTTGCCCCTTGTCTTCATGGAAAGACATTTTACGCATGTTTAATAATATTTAAAAAAGTAAATTGAATTACATGTCAAAACAAAGTTGCTCCATGAATGAAAATCCATAATTTGCCACCGTATTTCCGAGCTGTATCTGCACCAGCTTGCATGTATTTCTTGAATAAATTTGGCAACGCAGTTTCTGAGATCATATAATAAAACAAATTATTAATAAATCTTAATAAGATGAACAGCTAAAATAGTTGCCAACACGAGAAAGGTAAGAGTTTGAAAGGTACCCGGAATTCCTATCCCTGTATCCTAACATCACAACGTATTCACACAACGCTTTCATGTGAATGAGATTCATTATCCTCGTGTCCATTTCTTGCCAAGTCATCTTCGTTTATCTTAGGTTCCAGCTGGCATTCAGGATACGGGTTTGCTATCACATAAAGCTTAATCTGAAATTTTCCTTGATGAGTAAACTTGATAGCATTGCTGCAAAAATAATATTCAGAAAATGGGTAACCTAAGAAATTATTATAAAAATCATAAATTAATAGTTTAAGTGTTGAAGTCAAACCTGATTAAGTTGGTCAGAATTTGTCGAATCCGTAAAACATCACCAATAACCTACAAATTAATTATAAACCTTTCTTTTCAGTATACATGTTCACAATACAAAGTAATAAGCTTTTGTACTAATCTAACCTCCAACGGGACATCATGTGCCACGTGTCCTTTAGCATCTTTTTAACGATGCTGCTGCAGATTGAAGTACATGAATAGTTTTATTAAGTATACATAATAAGGCTAAAGCAAAGAATAGTTTTCAACAACAACATCGTTTTTTGATGAGCATGCAATTACAGAGAAAGGATTGTGACTGGGAAAACTACCTCCAACTAAGTTTGGTACTTTCTGATCCATAAGAAAACATATTAATAATACAAAATCAAATGATTATTATTACAAACTAAAAATTAGGGCAATATGTGTTACCGGAGGATGGTTGCGCCTCAAAGATTGCTCGGTAGCGGTAGATACATTACATGGAAAATCTTAAGTAGAACCTTTTACACAAAATTGATCAGATTATGACAAGATTCATTCAATCGAAGTTTACCTCTTTGGATATATAATCGTTTGTAACGAACCTGTGATTATAGAGTATGGTAGACGAGTGAGCTTGAATTTAAAAATTAAGAAACCGATTACTGTAACGAACCTTTGATTTTGAGCAAATAACAGACGCTTGAATCAGAGAATTGGATATTCGTCTTGGATGATGAAAGAGATTGAGATTTAGAAGAATGTGATTTAAAATTTGAATTTTGAAATCTGAAAGATATCATCAAATGGAGGCGTGGACAATCTAATTGTTGAGCACGTTAGTAAATTAAATAACACGTGTCTCAAATGCATATGACGGTGACACGTGTCAGAACCTGTTTTCTTTTATTATATTTAGAGTCTTAAATTTACAAATTTAAGAAAATCTCTTTATATATAACGTTTGTAGTTTTATCACAGGTATTCCCTTCTTCATCTAATATCAATAGTTTAAGAGTACGTCTGCTGGTTACTCTGAATAACGCAACATATAATTGTTCGTAGCTCTTGTTAATCATCATAGCAAAGCATACTGAAAGCGAAAAATGTCTTCTGTAGAATTCGATAAATATCGGTACCGGTATCAATTAACATTTTAGTTCTAGATAAAAAGGGTGAACATCAACATTAAGAAAAAAAATATTGTTTCATTATCATTAACGTTAAAAAATTTTGAAATATTGAAATCAGGCGACAAACAAAAGTGTAAACACTGATCGTCCATTTACTTGATTTCGAAAGAATAAACTAAACATAAGTAAGCAATGAATAAACAGTATTATTTAGCTTTTACCATTGGGCTCACTGTGAAAATCATTTCCTTGTTTATTATCCTTGAACCTGAGTTTCGAACTACATTACATTATATCGATCTTGAAAGAAAACATTATATCGACCAAAATGGCTACAAAACAAGGAAATCAAACACAAGAAATTCAAAACAATCAGTTTTCAAACATGAAAGCAAAATTGCACCGTCATAATTTTAATGCACCGTCATGATTTGATAACTCAAAAGATCGATCGATCGACTTTAGAGTGTGAAATGGTGGTTGGCAAAACTGAATTAAGGTGTTCTTCAAAAAGTGTCCAGTTGCTGCAATCTTTTGTGACTCTAGGTTTGTAGATAAAAAATCAAAATGAGAAAAGAACCAATGTGAATTGTCAAGTTTGAACAACTCAACCAAGTAAATGATGCAAAAAATGGCAATATATTCCACAAAATATATCTCTTTGTGGTTATAAGAAAAGGAAAATAAGCTTACACTTGTGCTATTCTTTTTACTGTGTAGTCTATCCAGCCATCAGAACGTGCATCTAAATATTATCTTGTGAAAATTCTATACATGTTACGGTACTACATCAAACAAAAATTAAAGGTTTAGAGTTATGCACTAAGAGAAAAAAAACTGTGAACATAAGTGATCAACCTATTCCCACAATAAAGCTGCCCCATAAACAAATATTTGTACTCCAATGTCTTCAACTACAAGTGAACATCAAATTAAGTGGTCATAATTTTATCCAACGCATCAAACATATTAGTTTTAAGTAAAAATATTATCATATTCCTCTACACAATAAATAAATGAGAACATAAAAAACCGTATGAATACTTATTACATGTAGATTAATCCGCATCTTGGATAATCAATTTGTTGAAACCCTTAGAGAAACTGCAAGTCAAATGAAATCAATTAGATAATGGGATCAATCAAAAACCTAGATTCAAAGACGTATGATAAAATCAAATGTGTATAAGAAATTGAATGATATCGTTGAATTAGATTACCTGATATATCGCCGCTTGGTTAGATGAAATCGTCTGATGCATAGAGGCCATGATGAAATCGCCATTGTGAAGATGAAATCAATCTGTTCATTCACTTCACTTTGATAATATAAAACCCTAAATCGAAACCTGATAGGAATCGTTATCGTGAGAATGAAGATTAGAAAAGAATAGGCAAGAAAAACCTAGATTCAATCATTATAAGAAAGTAGATGATATCATTAAATTAGATAAAACGAATCGTTACCTGGTGAATTGTCACAACCCCCGACCCCTATACCCCGGGATGGGAAGCCGCGAACATTGATTGGTGATATCGGTGTTTATTAAATTATTTTGCAGCGGAAAATTTCATCAGAACCGTAGTTAGGAAAAATGATCAGAGTTATAAAAACACCATGATTATTATTATGATAAAACGGGAACACAATCCCTTTTGATACAAACATAAGTTTTATAGGGTTAAACCCATATTTACAAAACACGTTTCTTTATTCTGGTGACAAGCCACTTATTTAAGCTGGAAGCCCGCATGCATCATTCCTTTGTCTCTAACAAGTCACCTGAAACATGTTTAAAATATTTGATCAGCAAGAAATACTGGTGAGTACATTCATTTGTAAATGACACATTTTACAGTTACAGCATTAAGATGTTTTTACACCTGCCTGCTTACAAATTACCGAAAGGTACTTGTCACTCGACCGTATCTATGACTGTGGTCATATTACTTATTGGCTAACACTTGTCCAATAAGTAACATGTAATAGCCCAGTATGCAAGCCTTGTATACAAAACCCCACAATACCAGTAGTAACCATCCCGTAAGTCTACAGAGACTTAATCACTGTAATGTATTCAAAATACTTATAAAAATATATTTGAAAACATTAGACCATCTATCATGAGTTTTATAGGTTTTGAAATCATCATGACGGTGTCGGAAAAATAGTTGTCTCACGCAAATGTGAGTTGTATAAAAACTCGAATGTCTCACCTTGCAAGTTTACAATTAAAGAAAGCTTCCTGGTATTAAGCACCTAGGTTAAACACAATGTAGTATAACTAGATTAGTATAAAACCAATAATCATAACGATAATCACGAGAGTAGAAACTTTACCCGATGGCACAATTTCGTACCTTAACAGGCAGAGCTTTCGGATTCGTGTATATCTCTTTCGATCGGATATCGTTACGATACTCGGGTATTATACCGTTATCTTAATATATAAAAGTATATGTGTGTGAAATCAGAGAGAAAGTAGAGAATTCTGTGCGAAAAATGAACGTCCCATTCACTTCCTATTTATAGCAGGTTTTGAACCCCATCGCGCTACGCGATGGCCATAAATAGAAAGCCATCGCGTATCGCGAAGTAACTTGTAGCTATGATGAGTCATCCCTAGGCCTGCTACGTGGCACGCCACGTCGCAGGGTACGTGTCCACTGCGTAACCTCCACGTCGCGGTACGCGATGGGTAACCCAAACCCGTCGCGTATCGCGATGGAAGGATTTTTTTTTCTTAATTCCCAACAAAAAATACTAAGGCGGCCCTTAAGCGGCTCGCGGCGATGCAAGCGTGCAAAGTGTGCCATCAAAGCGCCACATTGCGCCCATCGCACTTCGCCCGAGCCCTTCGGGTGCTTCGCACCCTCCGCTAGAACCACTGGGTGTGATATGCCTTATAAGAACATTAACATAGAAATTTCCTTTCTTATAAAGAGCTCACTAGTTTATTAATCTAGCGATGTGGGACAAGAGTTTCCAAACCTATTTATACTATGGTGGGAGCCTCTCCTTTTCTTTCCTCCACCAATGTGGGATGGAATTTTCCTTCTTTAAATTCCTTACTTTTTCCTTCTTTTGTTCCTTTATTTTTTTTATGGTTGGTTATATGAATCGCCGCCTTGTCAGACGAAATCACATAAAAAAAAAAAAGACCATGATGCAATCTCATAGTGAGAAGAAAAGAAGTCTGAGATACTAAAACTCTAACTGGAGGATTGTTTTTAACGTAAATTAAATTAAAGTTAACTAAAGCCAATAATATTTGTGATCCATGGGTCATATAAATTAAACCTATAACCCATGGGTAGCATGGATTAAGGAGATTGAAGTTTAGAAGGTAGGATGAATTTGGTTATGACACATCAGCATTTAGTATTTTTGTTTATTAGTAGTGTTAGATATAGTTTTATATTTATTTGTTTATTTTGATTTTTAGAAATTAGGAAGGAATTAATTAAGTTTAGATATTTATATGTTGATGTTAAATAGGTCATCTTCGGGAATTGTCGGGTCAGAGTTCGATGAGAACTTGAAAATTTTGATCGAACGTGAAAATCCGTTTTGCAAATGAATGATGTATTCGAAAGTTGACATAAATAGAAACTATTTAAACAGAAAAAAAACATTATTTAATTGCTTTTGCATTTAAGAACGTACAAATCTACAATAAAAATGTGCATAAATAGTTGTGTTTAAAATATAACGGGTGTATCCGATACAAATGTAATTAACTTACTAAACGTACAAATAACTATAGTAACTATCATTGCTCCACAATTTTAAACTATAGTCATTACACTAAATAAAAGTAGAGTCATAATAATTAATCTAATTCAAAAACTATAGAGTAGTTAAAAAAAACAAAAACCTATAGAATAGTAATAATTTATCTGATATGTCACACCCTCACTTAGGGCCTAGGCGTGTGACCAATAGTTGGTTACTGCTTTGAAAATATATCAGAGTTTTAGCGGAAGTCTTTAAAATATTAATTTATCTTTTGAAACATTAGTTTATTTGTAAAATATAACACAATATTTGATTTAATATAAAGCTTCTCGAATAATAAATATTCAAGGGTTTGATTTTCAAACCTTTGTTTTATTTATAAAACTTTGTTTAAATATTGTTTGCAATATTTTAATAATTTAAAATATTGAGCCATCTCTACCTTGCGAGCATCTATCTCCATGAGTTGGCTATAATTTCATGCTACCTGTGCTAACTTTATTTCCTGTAATATTTGGGGGGGGGGGGGAATACGTCAGCGATATGCTGGTGAATCGTTGACTCTAAAAACATTTTTTAAATCTTTCTTTGACTGACAAGATAGTTTTCATGAAACAATCTCAGCAGAAACGTCTATTATTTCTGGGATTGTGCCACTTCCATACACACACAATTACGGTTCTTCGGGAATTGACACCCTTTGGAGAACTTTTATTATGACCTCTAGTCTGCGGCCACGTAGCCTTGACTGATATACTAGATTGATTATGTTTGGATCCAGACACATGTGTACTCGGTCTGAGTTGTTTTTATTTTCTATCTTGTATTTTAACAGGGATCACGTAATCCCATAAATCTCTTTTTGACTGTCTTTGTTTAAGATAAACAACCCGTTTATCTTGACTGATTGAAAAAGGTTTAACGTATTCACCTGTGATTGTCTGTTCTGAATGATGTGGTGATCTCGTTTGAAAACCTTTGTGAATGAATGAATGAATGATTGACTGATTGTATGATTGACCTATAATAAAATAGGTTTATGTAAATACCTGGATCGTCTCTTAATCCGGCTACAGACCTTTAGTCTGGTTTTGACAGCTTAAACCTTGATTGATCTTTTGTTTGAATAAAATATGTTTGATATGAATTCCTTCTCTTTATTTGCTAACCATGTGCTACGTTACTTCTTCAAGAAGAAATGTCTATGATATGTTTCTTCTTTAAGAAGAAACATCATTTATCTATAACCTTTGTTTGTTAAGTCTTATGTTTCTTAAAAATAAAGAAACATTATCTTAACTATAACCTTAAGTTTCTCAATCATGAAAAAACTACATATTTACTATAATCTTTGTTTAGACCATTTTGTATTTCTTAATTATAAAGAAATTTTATTTATTTGTTATACTTTGATCAAGGTCTAGGCTATACCCCCGACTAGGGTCTAAGCCTTTGGAATAATAATATTTTTTTGGACAGAACCCATACCTTGCTTAGGTTATTATTTTATAGATTCTCGAGCAGCACTTTGACGCTTGCACGTACTTTGAGAATCTTGATCAACAACTCCTCAACACGCAAATCCAGGCAACGTTCGGGAGTCGTCGGGTCGTGCACGTACTTCGAGGCTGAATGTTGGGTCGTCTCGGGTTGACACGGTTTACAAGGTTGTTCCGCGTTTCGTGGTCGGCACGCAAAACGAGGTGCGCCGGTCGTCGGGATTGTTGTTACGAACTTCGAGGTGTCGTCGGTATATGGTGCGGATTACGAGGTTATAGTTTTTGAGTCGGTGGCACGGATATCGAGGTAGAGAGAGAAAGTTTCTAGAGAGAGAGTGGGGTGGTGTGCAAATGAAGGTGTCATGGCCTTCCTATTTATAGCTGAAAAGTGGTCTCATCGCGATACGCGATGGAACCTTTCTCTTGGTCATCGCGTATCGCGATGACACACATTATTTAGAGAGTCCCACGTGTCGCCACGTGGCGGACACGTGTCACATTCTGAAACACCCTCTGCCACGTGTTGCCACGTGGCGGACACGTGTCATCTTCTAAGATACGTTATGCCACGTGTTGACACGTGGCCTGCCACGTGTCGCGATGTCTGCCACGTATCACCTCCGGGTGACACGTGTGTGATGTGTCATCAAAGACCATCGTGTATCGCGATGGCCTCTTTGGCTATGCCCATCGCGATGGGTCAATAAATCAAGATTTTTATTTTTAAACCCCCTTAGTTTTACTAACTTGTCATTTTTGGATCGAAATTTCAGGAACGTTACATAATATCATCATAATTACTCTACTTATTTATATATTTATCACGTTAAAAATTGTTTATATTGGCCTTAAGTCCTAACACAAAATATAAAACTTGATACTAATTTTCTTTTAAAATCTTTTAAAAGTGAGTACAAACTACAAAATACTCAATGAGTTGGGTTATAATATAAAAAAGTTGTTTTTATCTTAAATAATTGTAAAAGTATTTGCTATAATATATTTTATGTTAGGTTTATTGTGTAAAAAATTCACACAACATTAGACAAGATTTTACCTTTTCATATGATAAAAGTAAATGCGCAAATATAATTTAAATACATATTCTCTCAACCTTCTCTACTCCAAATTTGCTTCTATAAAGGTCGAAGGACCATTGCTCTAAATAAACAAACGAGTTGTTTTTTGTGTTTGTTTTTATCAATAAAGGAATAATAATATATCATCTTATTTTGTTTTTATTTAACAAACTTCCATCAAGTGATTAGTTAAACAATGGGTTGATTTACAGCCTCTTGAAAAATCCAAAGAAACAGGAGGACAAAAGTGTCAATTGATGAAACATACATCAAGTGGGGGCTTGAAATGTTGTCACAACAAATGGGTGGGCCATGCTTACCGATCACAACACATGCTTTGCTTTTCGGATCGATTCTAAATATCCCAATTATTGCCATTTCTTTAATCTTTTAAGAATGTAAAAGATAATGATTTCGCAAAATGAATTATTAATCCACCCTTGAGTTGGATTAAATTAACCTTAAGATCTTGTTATTCAAAGAATATAATGTTTATGTTGTACATAGTAATATAGTATTGGTGTCACATGAGTGTGAGTCTCTGACACCGTGAAGAAACACTAAGTGACCCCGGGCAGATTATGGGTAATCTGGGGGCTAAGTAATGTTTCCCTCGAAGGTTAGGTCCAGCAGAGTAAGTTGTACTTCAGGGAACCTGCAAAACAGACACCGTGAGCTCGTCACTGAGAAGGGGGGGGGGGGTTCCTCCTTGTGACCACCCTCCGGCGTGAGAATCAGTCTATATTGCTCTTTAAATATAAAAGTATATGAATACTATTAGAGCAATTATCAAGTAAGTTATACGAGATAGTAGATGATGAAATGATAATACCATTTGCTGTCTTTTATAGCCGAAGGTGGGTTTCCAAGGGGTTTAGCCGGCCCAACACGCTACCAACTGTAACCTATGCACGTGCCCTACCTGTGAGTGGTGGATAGGTAGCGGCTGACACAGAGCAGGCGTGCCGTGCACTCTTCGTCTTCTACCAACTGCAGGCTAGGCACGTGGTCTGGCAGGAGTTGGTGGGCAGGCGGCGGCTATTGGTCACAGTGTTGTGGCGTGCTGTCTGCCACGCTGCTGTCAGTGAGCTGTCGCATTCTTGGTCAGATCTTTTGTCTTTACCTCGTCAGGTATCACGCAAAAGATCCTCCATACGGACTGGCCCATTTTGGCGGGAGTTTTCCCCCTCCCGCCTTTGCTCATTCTTTCAGGTGACACTGAATATTTGTAAGTGTTAAGCCTTATGCGTGTAGCTATGCTGTGCGGGTAGCCTTCCCTGATGGCTTGTATCCGCAACTGCGGGAACAGGCGGGTTACTTTACCATTGGGAGGCTTTTCCCTGCGTATGCAGCTTGCATACTGCGCGTAGGCTTCTCTGAGCATGGTGGGTCCTGCGGGAGTAGATGGTCTTTGCGCAGACATCCCTGTTCAAGGTGAGTCATGCGGGACCAACTGAGCCCTGCTGGGACCTACCTCTTCAAGTCCCCCCAGTCCAATGTTCTTCTCACGAATGTCTAATAAAGTGAGGTGAACTTTTGGACTTAAGCAAAGGGTTTTGAAAAGGGGTTTTTGTAAGGTTTTCCATGGGGGTTCTTCCCGCGGAAGTCCTTGTCACTTGCAGAAATTCCCGAGTTTCCTGCTTGGTCTTTGGGTATGATGCGGGTAGGTCTGTAACCTCCTCGCAAGTCAGGAGCATTGAGTCTTAGTTGTGCGGATTCTCCCTGTGGTTCTGGTAGTTTTTGAACATAGTGATCAATTATGTTTAAACCACCAATTCCATCTTGGAGCCTCAAACAACGTAGTACTCGATGTTCCCGCTATGCGGGGATATTATTTCCGTTTTCACAAGCATTGCCCAGAAGATCCTTCCTGGTTTCAATTCTCAGCGGGTGCTAGGTATGTGAAGGGTTTTGCCTTTACACTGTACCTGCATCCGTCTTACGGTTACTTTACTTCCAAGGTATTCCTGGCGTCCATTCCCTGCGGGTGCTAGGTATGTGCAGGGTTTTGCCTTTACACTGTACCCGCACCCGTCTTATGGTTACTTGGTTGCCAAATATTTTGGCTTCAATTCCCTGCGGGTGTTAGGTATGTGAAGGGTTTTGCCTTTACACTGTACCCACACCCGGCTTATGGTTACTTGTTTGCCAAGGTAAGGGGTATTTTCCCGCTTACTTTTTTGAACCTTAGTCTTCAAATTTTTAAATTTTGAAATTTGAAGAGTTGGTGGATGGATAACAACCCAATACCTCAAACGTCGTGCGACGGTTTCTTCTGACTGTGTCAGGACGTGCCAGAAGTTATGGCGACATGACATGTGGTCATTCCAGTTGCTTTTTCAGGCGCGTGGGCACGGGATTTCGGGCGCGTAGACGCGAAATCTCTGGCACACGTCCTTTTGACAGCTGTTGCCAGCTTGCCTTTGCCACGCGTCATAGTTTCATTGCACCTTTGATTTCTCTCTCTTCCGTATTAAATTCATCGCATTAATTGCGATTACTATATAAAGGGGGAGAGGGTTATTTGCAATTCACACTTTCCACTTTCATCTCTTCTTCTCCAGTAATTTCCGGCGAATTTCTCTTTTTCGGTAAAGCATTACTCTGAAATCTCTTCTTTCTTCCACCATGTCTTCTCACGATGCTGATGATCAGAAGACTGCTGGCGAATGCCAGTGTTCTCTTCCTGTCGAGCTGTACCAGTATATCGTCAGGAAGTTCATGCTCGAGTCTCTCGAGCCTGAGTTTCCTGAGCCCCACCATACTGTGTACGATGCCCCTAGTGGCAAGATCGGGGTTTATGCTGCATTCTTTGTCTACGGGAACCTTAGGTTTCCGTTGACAAAGTTTGTGTACCGTGTCCTAGAGAGGCACGGTGTGCACCTGACAGAGGTGCACCCCATGGCCATTGCCAAGGTCCGGCACTTTGAGTGGGTGTGCCGGATACTGGGCCTTGAGCCCCTCGTTGACCGCCTGATGACCTTCTATACTTGGAGGTGCATCCAAGGGTGGTACACTCTTACAACCCGTATCAAGGGTTTAAAGATTTGTACCACCGAGCGGAGTCTTCGCTCATGGAGAAGAGAGTTCTTCTTCATATCCGCTCGAGCCATCCCCATTGCCATGAAGTTCAAGAATGGCCAGACGCTTCCGAACCTTCCCGCCATCAACTATGAGGAGGCGGAATGGTTCGCGAAGATATCCCGGGTCCAGTCCCCGGTTTTCCGTTTTCCGGAGTCGGCGATGGTGATGCTGGGGATGAGCCGGGTGTGGAAGGCGGCGAATGCGGATAAGGTTCCGATCGTCCTCGAATATGGTTCGAACTCTGTCCCTTATGGTATGTCTTGTTTCTTTTTGCTGACTTCGAATTTTTCTAAGTTTCTTGTTGATTTCAGAGGGTAACGATCTTCAGTCGCTCCTGAATCCGCGGGAGGAAGATGGTCCTGCGCGGATGGGTACTCGTGCTCTGGACGAGAACGAGTTGCCCATCTTAGAGCAGACCGCGGGTCGGTTCGTGGAGGTTTACCCGCCGGGCCAAGAGATCTTGAGCCACCGACGGCCAGGTAAGCCTATCTTCTATCCTGAACCCCTCAATGCTGTGCCTGCTGCTGGAGTTAACATGTCTTCTTCTGAGGAATCCGCAGAAGGTCCTCCGCTGGTGCGGAAGAAGAAGGCTGCCGTCGGGAAAGGCAAGGAGAGGGTCGCCTCTACGGCCGACCCGGTAGTCCTATCTGACTCAGAATCAGATAGTGCAGAAGTGGCGGGGAAACCCGGTGGTGAGGAGACCACCGCTCCGGAGGCTATAGCTGTTACCTCCGGGGAGGAAACGACGACGACGGTTACCGGTGTCAAGAGGCCGGTTCCCTCGGGTTCGCCCCCGCTCGTCCGTACGTTCAAGCTCAAGAGACCCCGTAAGTACCATCATGATTCTTGTCTAAATTTATTTCAAATAAATTTTTCTAACACTTTTGTTTGTGCAGGTGTGGATGTTAACGCATTCCAGGGTGGATTTGGAGCGAGTATTCCCCCGCCAATGACGGTAGGCTCGGTCAGCCTTCCCGAGGCGTCGACCCAGGCGCCTGCGCCTGCTTCCGCTGGTTCCAGCCTTCCTGAGGCTGTTCCGGCTGAGAAGATGTCTCCGCCGGCTGTGAGTGCAATTTTTACAGCATCTCTCACGGAGCCGGCGGTTACTGCTGCTGAGGAGGCGGCGCCAACAATGGCAACCACAGCGGCTGCCACTATGCCTGCGCCCCCGGCACCGACGGCCGAACCATCAGGTATGCGCCGGGCTTCCCGCCGATCTATGCCACCTTCCCGTCTGCCTGACCTGTTGGATGGATTTCCTTTAGGTTCAGGTGATGGGTCTGGCGGCTATCGGCCTGTTATTGACCCTACAGGTACGTAGGGTTCTTTTTCCCTTATATATTTTTATCATCTTTTCCTAACTGCCTTTGTTTCTTTTGCAGTGTCGGATTCCAATGAAGTGTATGTTCCAAGATGGAACATACGCCGAGGAACAACCCTTCGCACCCTTGTGGAGTGCGTGGACTGGGCTCGCCACGCTGGTCCTCATGGTGCGTTGGGGGAAGCCATGGCTAGCTACCAAGAGGGTAGGCTAACCAATGAGCTTCGGGTTCTCCAGGCCCGGACGCAGCCCCGCGTCGAGCTGCTTTGTCGTGAAAACGACAAGTTAAAAGCAGCGCGCGCCAAAGATGTATCTGAAGCGCGGGCTCTTCGGGAGGAGAACCGGCAGTTGGCCGCTGCCGCAGCCGAGAAGGAGAAGGCATTCAAGGCCCTCGAGGTTGAAGTCCAGGCGCGACTCGAGGCCCGCTCCAAGGCTGCCCAAGCTGTGAATGAACAGCTTCGGCTGGCCAAGGAGACTGCGCGAAACTCAACTGAGAGGGCTGCCAAGGCTGAAGCTGTTGCTGAGCCACTTCGCGAAGAGAATGAGCAGCTTAAATGTAAATTAAAGGCTCTTCAGCATGCTCATGACGCCTTGGCAATGGAAGATGCCAAGAAGCTGCAGGAGATCCTTGACCAGAGGGGGGTGCTTGACCGCACTGAAAGGAAACTCAAAAGCGTCGAAGAAACTGCCGCCAAGGAAGTTCAACTTGCCAACCTTGATAAAAGCGGAGCCGAACGTGCTTACAAAGAAAGTCAAGCTACCCTCCAATGGCTGCTTCGAGAAGCGTTGCCTCAGGTATCCTCTTTTTTTTCTTCTCTTTCTACTTGTAATTAGAAAATGTTCTAACTTGTAATTTTCTTTTGTAGGTTGTGCGTCGGGTCCTTTCAGAGACCTCTTACGACGATGCAATGAGCGCAGCCCTCAACGCTTCTCATGAGGATGGGGAGAAGACTGGCTTCCTGCTTGGTCTAGGGTTTGCTGAGAGAGGCTTTCCGCCCTCCAACTTCCCTTTATTCAATGTTAACACTGCAGCTGCTTATGACCAAGCAGTGAACCAGTACGCTGCCTTCCCGCATCCGGTGGTGGAGAAGGTGAATGAAGCTGCTGCTGCTGATGATGGGCTAAACATCCTTAAGACTTTCCTTGGACAGCCGCGCTCTGACGGTGCTGGTCCAAGCGGAGGTGGTCCTGAAGCCTGATCCTGAAGATCCCTTCCCACTGCTAGGATAGACTTAGCTTTGTATAGATTTCTTTTAGGCGGGTAGTTACCCGGCCACTGTTGTAATATATCATTGAAATATACGATTGTTATTCCTTTCATTGGATTCTTTGCTTTATAAACTTATGACTTGCATACTTAGTTTAAATTAGCAATTTTCCAAGTGTTTAGAATAAGTTAACCTGTGAACGTGGTTGATGATGGGTTAGAGTTTTGCTTCCTCCTTCGTGATTGTGCGGGTATAACCGTCACTTGCACTTGGTAGGATGGCTGAACTTTTGCCTTCATCTGACCGCGTGTAGGTTTTTCTTATCCTTTTTTAAGTGTTCATAAGTTAACCTTTTAACGTGGTAGATGGTAAGTTAAGTTTGGCTTCCTTGTTTGTGATTGTGCGGGTAAGACCGTCACTTGCACTTACAAGGATGGCTAAACTATACCTACATCTGACCTGCGTGTAGGTTTTCCTTAGAACTTTTTAACATTTTGGCGTTGTGTTTATGCGGGTATTGCCGCCTTCCACACGCAACTACTTCTTCCCGTAAGGGAAGTTCATAGGTTACAAGCTATCAATACATCATGAAAGGAGAATCATTTCCATTAGAAGTGGCTCTAGGCCTTTTCTTTACAAGTTGGAATTGATCTACATATAACATTTGCGTAATTGAGCTCCATTCCATGTTCTAGGGATGGGAGTGCCATCGAGCCTTTCGAGTCGGTATGCGCCCTTTCCCAGAACTTCTTTGATAACGTATGGCCCTTCCCAAATCGGGGCCAACTTTCCTGGGCGTTGTTGGTTCGAAGCCTCGTTGTTACGCAGTATGTAGTCTCCTTTATTGAAATTGCAGAGTTTTACCCGCGTGTTGTAGTATTTTTGCATTTGTCGTTTGTAGTTTTCTTCACGCACGGCGGCTAAGTCTCTGCGCTCTTCGGTTAGCATAAGGTCTAACCGTCTTTCCGCATCATTGTCTTCTGGTTGGATTAAGACCCTTGGTGAGGGTAGACCGATTTCGACTGGGATCATGGCTTCAGTGCCATAAGTGAGACTGAACGGGGTTTCTCCCGTACTGGTCTTCTTCAGCGTTCTGTTTGCCCAAAGGACGTGTGGAAGCTCGTCCACCCAACCGGATCTATGTTCCAAGAGTCTTCTCTTTATGCCTTCGACGATGCTCTTATTTGCTCTTTCCACCTCACCGTTACCTTGCGGGTGTGCCACTGAGGTAAAGGTGTGGGTGATTTGAAGTTCTTTCAGCCACTGCTGTAGCTTCTTGTCAGCAAAGTTGGTGCCATTATCGCTTACCAAATTCTGTGGAAGCCCAAAACGACAAATAATAAATTCCCAAATGAATTTTTTGATATGCTTTGCGGTTGTTTGGGCTAAAGGTTTCGCTTCTATCCATTTGGTGAAGTAGTCAATGGCTACCACTAGGAACTGAACATTCCCAGCTGCTGTAGGAAATGGGCCTGTCACGTCAATGGCCCACTTCTGAAATGGCCACGAGGAAGTGACAGGAACAAGTTCATTTTTCGGGCGATGCGTGTTGGGTGCGTAAAGCTGGCAAGATCTGCATTTTCTGATGTATGCCAACGCGTCCATATGCATCCCCGGCCAGAAGTATCCCGCGTTGTTTAGCTTGGCTACCACAGCGCGGGGGCCTGCGTGTACTCCACAGATGCCTTCGTGAACCTCCCTTAGGAGGTAGTCAGCATCTTGGTTGTCCACGCATCTTAACAATGGGCCAAGAAAGTTACGTCTGTAAAGGGTGTCATTGACCAGCTGATAATTCAGTGCTTTACAGCGTAGTTTTCTTGCCTGTGACTTTGACTCTGGTAACGTTCCTGCTTCAAGGTATTTTATTATTGGGGTCATCCATGTTTCTGTACCGGTTTGGATGACACAAATTTCCTTGTGCGGGACTGATGGTGTTTCGAGGAGTTCAACGCGGATGTCCTTTCCCAAGTGGGTGAAGGCCAGTGATGCAAGCTTGCTTAACGCATCCGCAGATTTGTTTTCGCTGCGCTTGACGTGTATCACTTTACAATCATTAAAATCGCGCATGATGGCTTTGGCCTGGGCAAGGTACAGGGCCATTGTGTCGTTCACAGCCGTGTACGTCCCGTTTATTTGGTTTGCCACTAGCATGGAATCTACATGGGCTTCCAAATTTTTTACACCCATTTTACGCGCAATCCTCAATCCGGCCAGGAATGCTTCATATTCAGCTTCGTTATTCGTACTTGGAAAATCCAGCCGAATAGCATAAGTATATTCCTGGCCTGCTGGATTTGTTAATTTTAACCCTGCGCCTGAACCCTCGTTACTAGCTGCTCCATCAGTGTAGAGTCGCCAGACCTCATTGATTTCGTGTGCTGGGGAGGGTTGAACCTCCTCCTGACACTCTTTCTCCCGTGAAGCGGGGACTTCTGCAATAAAATCAGCCAGGACCTGGCCTTTAATGGCTGGTCTCGGCTTGTATTGAATCGCATATTCTCCCAATTCAATTGCCCATTTGGCTAGACGTCCCGATAACTCGGGTTTGCCTAGAACATTTGAGAGTTTGAAGTTGGTGAGAATAGTGATTGGGTGACCCTGGAAATATCGTCTCAACCTGCGTGAAGCGTGTATAAGTGCCAAGACTAGTTTTTCCAGGGTAGAGTACCGGGTTTCCGCGTCTGCCAGCACGCGGCTAACATAATAGATTGGCATCTGGATGCCTTTTCGTTCTACAAGCAGGACTGCCCCGGTTGCTCTATCTGTTGCGGAGAGGTATAGGATTAACTCCTCCCCCGCTTGTGGTGCTGTGAGTGTTGGGAGTTCGATCAGGCGTGATCGAATCTCCTGAAAAGCTGCTTCCGCTTCTGGTGTCCAGCGGAAGTGCGTTTTCTTTAAACAATTTCTTAGCGTTGACACAAAAGGGAACGACCTATCCGCATGGTTTGCCAAAAAGCGGTTAAGCGCGACTAGTCGTCCATTCAGTGTTTGAGCCTGTTTTATGGTGGTAGGTGATTCCATTTTGACAATGGCTTCGACCTTTTCAGGGTTCGCTCTGAAGCCATCTTTAGTAATAATGACTCCCAAGAACTTCCCTTCTTCCACCCCAAATGAACACTTGCTCGGGTTGAGCTTCATGTTTATCTTTCTGAGCGTGTTGAAAGTTTCGTCAATGTCTTTCAACATCGCCTCTGGCTCGGGGCTTTTGATGACCAAATCATCCATATAGACTTCCAAGTTTCTCCCAATTTGGGCGTGAAACTCTTTGTCCATTAGTCGTTGGTACGTGGACCCCGCGTTCTTAAGTCCGAATGGCATCATTTTATAACAAAATGTGCCATCGGGCGTCCGAAAGGCGGTTTTGTCCTGGTCATCTACAGCCATGTGGATTTGATGGTACCCCTTATACGCATCCAAGAAGCATTTAAGGCGAAATGGTGCCACCGAATCCACCTTGAGATCAATTTCTGGCAACGGATAACAATCTTTGGGGCATGCTTTATTCAAATCTTTGAAATCTATGCACATGCGCCATTGTTTGTTATTCTTCGGTACCATTACGGGATTTGCAACCCATGTTTGATATTTGCTAACGCGCACGATGCCCGCGTCAAGGAGTTCCTTGACTTGGGTTCTGCACGCGTTGGTTTGCTCGGGCCCCATTACTCTGCGCTTTTGTACGATCGGCGTAACGGCCGGATCGCATTTGAGCTTATGCTCTGCCTTACTCCGGGGTACACCAGTCATGTCGGCTGGTGTCCACGCGAAGATGTCTGCGTTTCGCTGCAGTAAGCGCTTGAGTAAGGTGCGTGTTGGATCAACAATTGTCGGGCCAATGGTAACGGCCTGATCGGGATATTTCCCATTGAATGCCCACTTTTCAGGTTCAGTGATGGTTTGTTTGGCCATCTTCGGTTTGGGTTTAGAGGAGACGGATGCGATGCATACCTGGGGAATGCCCGTGATCATCGCTACGCCTTCAGTTGTTGGCCATCCCATCATGCCGTGGACTGAGGATACCACGGCGTTGAATCTTGCCATCCCGTCTCTCCCGAATAGGATGTCATACGTATGATGTGGTTTTTTCATTACAACAAAATCCACATCCTCCGTGCGTGAATAATTCCCATCGGTGAGAGTGACGGGGAAAGATAGGGTGCCCAAGGGAGTGTTCATGCTGCCGTCAAACCCTTCCATTGAAGCGTAGACCGTCTCCAGGCGTTCCTTGTCTTCATCGTCTAGCTTGTCGAAGAACTGCCTGTACATCACTGTCGACGATGCGCCATTGTCAACGAGGGTGCGGGAGGTGATGTAGTGCCCCAGCTGGCTTTTAATGACAATGGGGCCTTCTTTGTTTGGGCCTCCCGGCACTCGCGGGAAGCGCACTTCTGCTTCCTTCCATGCGCATGGTTCGGTCATCGGTCTCTTTCTTCCTCTGACCTTACCATGGACCATGTTGATGCTGATGTCGACGGGCTTTCGTCCGTTACCCCTGTACCTGTTGTCGTTCCTTCCTCCCTTCTTGATAGATGCCACGAGGTGTGCGAGCCTCCCATCCTTGACGAATGTCTCGACGATGTCCCTCAAGGATGTGCACTCCTCAGTGCTATGGCCCTTTGTCCCATGGAAGTCACAAGACTTGCTTTGATCCGCATTGGGTTTCTGTCGGATCGCTGGGGCTTTTGGCCATGGCAGTTTTTCCGTGGCAAATATCTCCGTGACGCTCTTGGTGAGTGGCGTCCAACGGTTTTTCCGGTTCGAAGGGTGCGTGTTGTCCCTTCCGCCAACCAGAGGGCGAGAGCTTGAGGGGGTGTCAAAGTTTATCCTTGACTGCCAAATACCTTGCCGCCTCTTTTTGTTTAGCCGGGCGGTTCTCACATTGTTCTCCCTTGTCCTCTGTGTGTAGAGGTTTGTATTCTGGGGGAGATCTCTTCCCAGCTGTTTCTCCGTTTCGGCAAAGCGTTTGGCTGCCGTCATTATGGCATCCCATGTGGATGGCATGCCGTCTTTACCTGTCAGAGTGCGGATAAGTTCTGGGTACTCAGCGCCCTGAATGAAAGCGGCGCGAACGAGGTCTTCGCTGATGTTGCCCAGACTCAGCTTCTTGGAGTTGAAGCGGGTGATGAAGTCCAGTAAGGATTCATCCTCTTCTCTCACACAGTTGAGGATCGTCCACTGCTCCTCAGTGTGCTTCCTCTGTTGACTAAACTGTTGACTGAACTTGTTCTGGAAGTCTGCCCAGTCATAAATGTGGTGGACCGGTAAACGGTCGAACCATGCTCTGGCTGCTCCTACCAGAGTCATCTGGAACATGTAGCACCACGTGGGTTCCGTCCAGTTACTGACGGTTGCCCCCGCAATGAACCTGTTCAGATGGTCATCTGGGTCGGATAGACCATCGTATGTGCCAATGTTGGACATTTGTTTGGCACTCCTCGGGGCGATTGCTTCTGCAATGTCCCTTGCAAATTTTGACCTTCCTGCGTTTGTGGCAGTAGGTCTAAAGGCCTTGGAGAAGTCACGCGAGCTTTTTTCCGTGACTGGTTGGAATGCTTCCCCAAAATTCCTTTTTGGCTGGGGATCCGTTTCCTTACGCTTCCCTTTCGCCCTATGGCGAGGGTTCGCGTCGGTGTCGGAGTCTTCCCTCTCGTCGTCTGAGTACTCGTACTCACTACTCATGTTGAGGTGCTGGCGAGTACTACCGAATTCCTCAGCTTGTTGGACTGAACGCAAGCGTTCGTCCAACTCAGCCTGAAATTCTCTTTGACGTGCCTCGGCCCATGCCTTCACTTGATCAAGTGTTTGGCGAGGGGCTCGAGTTCGTTTTTCCAGCTGGGCATCAGTGAATCCCAGTGGAATATTTACTCCACTTGCCCCTACATGAGTGACTGGGGTAGTGTTCGTAAAATGTACTTCACTTGCCCCAGCTTGGGTGGCTGGGGTAGTGTTTGTAAACATTGTGTTGCCGGTGTTTACCCCAGTGGCTGGGGTTGTGGTTACCGGAATTTCTCTAGTCATCTTGGAAGTTTTGAAAAACTGGAGAAAGATGTAGTTCTAGCTTTATGCACGGATGGCGCCAATGAAGAAACACTAAGTGACCCCGGGCAGATTATGGGTAATCTGGGGGCTAAGTAATGTTTCCCTCGAAGGTTAGGTCCAGCAGAGTAAGTTGTACTTCAGGGAACCTGCAAAACAGACACCGTGAGCTCGTCACTGAGAAGGGGGGGGGGGTTCCTCCTTGTGACCACCCTCCGGCGTGAGAATCAGTCTATATTGCTCTTTAAATATAAAAGTATATGAATACTATTAGAGCAATTATCAAGTAAGTTATACGAGATAGTAGATGATGAAATGATAATACCATTTGCTGTCTTTTATAGCCGAAGGTGGGTTTCCAAGGGGTTTAGCCGGCCCAACACGCTACCAACTGTAACCTATGCACGTGCCCTACCTGTGAGTGGTGGATAGGTAGCGGCTGACACAGAGCAGGCGTGCCGTGCACTCTTCGTCTTCTACCAACTGCAGGCTAGGCACGTGGTCTGGCAGGAGTTGGTGGGCAGGCGGCGGCTATTGGTCACAGTGCTGTGGCGTGCTGTCTGCCACGCTGCTGTCAGTGAGCTGTCGCATTCTTGGTCAGATCTTTTGTCTTTACCTCGTCAGGTATCACGCAAAAGATCCTCCATACGGACTGGCCCATTTTGGCGGGAGTTTTCCCCCTCCCGCCTTTGCTCATTCTTTCAGGTGACACTGAATATTTGTAAGTGTTAAGCCTTATGCGTGTAGCTATGCTGTGCGGGTAGCCTTCCCTGATGGCTTGTATCCGCAACTGCGGGAACAGGCGGGTTACTTTACCATTGGGAGGCTTTTCCCTGCGTATGCAGCTTGCATACTGCGCGTAGGCTTCTCTGAGCATGGTGGGTCCTGCGGGAGTAGATGGTCTTTGCGCAGACATCCCTGTTCAAGGTGAGTCATGCGGGACCAACTGAGCCCTGCTGGGACCTACAATAAATTGAAGTGTTACATACATATATTACACTTAAAGCGATATCAACTCATTGTAAGGTAAAGTATATATTGAATTCAACACTCTTAGACATATTGGATATAAGAAGGTATATGTGTTAAGGTGATGTAAACTTGAACATGTAAAGGTAAATGGGAAAACATGAGTTTGAACTTTGAAGCAGCATGTGGAAAGGACCACTGGCACTTACGTGTTTGCTTAACTGCTTCCACATTATTGTCGTTAAGTCGTTAACATACACGTGGCATTTATTTAACACCACAAGGTTGGATCGGGATGCAACTTTGAATGTGATTTCTTAACAATTAAAATCTTGCAGACGATTTTTCTTCTTCTTTTTGTATGAAATGAAGTCAATATATTTTTCATGTTGGATTGCTAATAATATGGCATTATAATTTTCTGGTCGAATTGGGTCAGGCTACATGATAAAAGCAATACATTATCATTATTGGAAAAACACATGATAATAATCCTTTAAAAACATTGAAGAAATAAAATATTTTATAGCTATTCTCTATGGTTTTCATGTTTTGAAAACAACCAATTAGGTCTGCATTCATAACTTCGCAAATAACTCTTTCACGTTATAACAAATGCAAGAAACATTCGTGCATATAAGCGCCATTTATCCGATTACGTAAATCCGCCTCTATGCTTTATTGAAGGGAAACACTTCTCAACACTTGTCATTACACGTCTGACTTCATCGTTTTCATTAGGGTATTAATAAGATGAAAGTAGTTTCCATTTGAATGTCAAAATACTTTTTTCGATAAATACTATTTGTTGACTTTCAGTCGTTTCAAAATAAGATAAAATTGACTTGGATGAGAGCATTAGACATGATTTGGTAGACTTGCACCTCTATAGGAAACATAACTGACGATATTGGCTTTAGCCTAAGGATCCTTCAGTCAGCATACATTGGTCCGTGGGTCTAAATATATGGAGCGGGGTTTGTGGGCCGGTCGGCTTGTTGTCCTTAAATGGTTAGAGGTGTTCGAGGGGGGTTGTACTTCAAAAGTTAACAATGCAATGGTGTCTTAACTGCCCGGTGGTTGGGTTGCAAGATGGTTTTGACATTAAAATTTTGATGTTGAGCTGGAGATTGATTTCTCATGCTCCTATTATTATTATTAATTATTATTATTATTATTTTCTAGTGTGGCTCATATCCTCGATATTTTAAATTGTAAAATAAATCTGAGAATTTATAATTATCTTTGAAAAGGAAATGAACCGAGTGAGGTTTTGTTGTGTGTGTCTGCTTGCTAAGAAAATGAATTCGTTCGGTTATGTTGTTTGCATAAAAGGCCGGTTCACGCATACAAATGAACGGACACAACTAGACATTGTTGGCCGATAAACGGACAAAAGTGAACACCAATTTAAAATAAACATGGTCATAAAAAGTGTTAAAACACTAGTCTAAAATTTAAAGGGTGATATCTTAATTTCATAAACTATACTAAATTGTAACGTGCCTAAAAGTTTTGATAAATAAACAATAAACAAACAAACGTAAACTAGCGACTATACATGAACATGACAAATTAAAACGAATGAACGAGACATGTGTTATGTGCGTTCCTTTAACTAAATGAAACAAAAACAAATCAAGTTCTTTTGTTTATTAAATATAAAAAAAAAACTTTCCGCCGAATACTTCAATGTATGCTTGGTTCATTAACATGTTTAATTTTCTCGAGATATTCCCTATGTTTGCACATCTCTGTGTTTGCATAGTGAAGTGGATTTTTCACTGATTTGTCTCTTGTCCTCTTTACCATTCCCTCAAATGGACTAAGATTACTGTTCATGGGAAATTCGGAATTCATGCGTTACATGAACATTTAGCGATCTGTCGCTACATAAAGTATAACTTGAGTGAGTTGTATTTTTTAGACAAATTACCCAATTGTTTAGTCAAAGTATGTTTATACTTTTAGATTAACCTAATAAATTGCTCAAAGGCACAAAGTAAGACCATGTGTAGTGGTGGCTTTGCCACCTGCGTTTTGAGCCATAACGCGGGGGGTACACCCCCCCCCCCCCGCGTTATGTTGAAGTCAAATTTCCAAGCGTTTTATATACAACGCTGAAAACACAAGGGTATAACTCTGGAAACACCGCCCCCCTCCAAGTTATGCCAACTTTATGACTACACCTGTTTTTTATACAAAACCATAACTCTGACTGGACGCCACGTGGCGCATAACCCCTGGATGTGGAGCTTTACGACTACACATGGTCTAAGTATGTCAAATATTCAAATGTCGTAGTACAAAAAAGGTATCAAACAAGTGCACAACCTCTAACCTGTTATTACATACTAGCCAGTTGTCCGCGCGATGCAGCGGTGTACGTAGAAATGCAACCGTTGTTAGTACGTTTGTAACCTCGCAACGGTACGTGCGAAACCCGGCAATGGTATGCATTTAACGTGACATCGGGCGTGTAACCGGTGCCAGTAAGCGCACCACATAATGCCTATACGCGAGCAACCAGTATGTATAAACAATGTCATTCATGTAACTGATGCTTGAACGCGCATAACAGGTGGCGACAAGCAAGAAGCAAAGATGAAATGTACAATAATTTCAAATAAACTACTTTTAACCCAATCCTTTTTTACAAACCTATTTCAACCCGAAAGCGTTTTAACCCAAAGCCCGTTTTGACATTAACCCTTTCGATCTAAACCAACCCCGACATGAACTAAATTAACCTTTTTTGTATTAACCTGTTCCAACCCTAAACCGTTCCAACACCATTAGTCGAACATGCCCGACCTATTGCCGGTAATAATTGGTAATCATGTAACATGTTAGTTTTTTAAAAATTAATAAACTATACCAATACCATACTCAAATTAAAGATAATAAAATGCTTGTTTTTATGTGTAATTTTTTAGAAAAAATATTAACGTGTGAAAAAGTTACGGCCGTTTAAATGTTGTGGGGTAGTTGGTTAATAATTAGGGGGTAAATATGTAACTATTTAATATACTAACAAAACTTGATTAAAGTTGAAAGACCATTATTGTATATTATATTTGGATATGCAAAGACTACAAATTCTTAAAATTATATGCATTGTTACTTGTATAATATGCAACAAGAGTGGTACCTCTTAAAATTTAAGAGGTCCCTCACTCCTATATCTATACTATATATAAAACATGAGTTAGTGTCCTCTTAATTTTTAAGAGGTACACCAAACAATGCACAAGATACAACACACAATGCATAAATTTATGACATTTTATGGGTAATGTAGTCTTTTGTCACATCTTCTACGGTTAACAATATTTGATTCAAATATATTTATAAATATAGTCCTTTAACTTCAATCACATTTTGTCAATTTATATAATATTTACACGTTTACCCCTTATTCTAAATTAAATACCCTACGACCTTTAAACGGCCATAACGTTTTCACATATTTATATTTTTTTCAAAACCAACTACACCATAAAAACGAGCATTTTATTCTCTTTAAATTGAGTATGATATTGCTATATTATTTTAATTTTAAAAAGGTAACGTGTTACGTGATTACCAGTTAGGGCCGGCAAACGGGTCGGGTGGATTCGGGTCATGGATCATATATGGTTACTGTCAAAACACATGACGCTTTTACCGGCACTGGATTGCACACGTACAACCGTTGTGTGACGCTTTTACCGATACCGGTTACGCGTCCGATGTCGCGTTACGCGAACACTGTTGTTGGGTTGTCGATGTGTTACCAGTCGCATACTAACACCGGTTACACGTTCGATGTCGTTTTTGCATGCATATCCCGTGGCATAGCACGACCATCTTGCTAGTTATATATAGTATAGATTAGCAAAAAGAATTAAAGAAGTATAAAATAAGTCACGGCCCAAACGTTAGTTAACAAAGACCAGAGTGTAGTGTCCATATGGGCAGGGCCTTTGGCCCAACAGATCAAAAAACCTTAGGGCCACATCACTATATTCAAGGACTCAAGGTTCACAAACTTGTCCTTAACTTACGTTCAAGTATGTAATTTAACCGGCCACAAAGATATTTTATAGGCTATGTAGGAGATAATGGGCTTGCACTAGGAAAATTAATTGAACCGAGAATTCATCAAAATAATATAGGGCCGTCATGAACTCGTACGCCTTTCGCTCGGAAATTGCTCAGAAATTGTTCGCTCGTTTTTTCGCTCGATTGAAAACGAGCCGCTCTGCTCAGTTCGATTTGTAAACGAGCCAAGCAACGAGCAAAGGCATGCTCGGTTCGGTTCGGCTTGAATATTCTTAATTTATTTTATATATAATTATATATGAAAAAAATATATAAATATATAGACAAAACACATAAATATAAGCTTACAATTATTTTTACCCATTTAAAATTTTCATATTCCGTCAATTTTATTGTTTTATTTATTCGATTCAAGTTTTTAGAATACTAGAAGTCTGTTTACATTATCATTATATCTCACTTCAAACTTATTTTAAATAAAAATTTACAATATATTACACGTTTGTCTAAAACTACTAATTTATTTATAAAATATATTATTTACAACATTCAAATTTGTTTATTATTGAAAATTTTAAAGTGAAAAAGAAATAAATAATGTTTGAAATCGCTCGATGTTCGATCGAAAAATGCTTGATTCGATTTTGGCTCGTTTCGGTTTTCGCTCGGTTCGAATTTCAGCTGTTCGGTCCGGTTCGGTTGGAAACAAGCCAAGCAACGAGCAAGACTTCACTCGGTTCAGCTCGTGAACAACCCTAAAATAATACACAAATCGGCCAAACAGACAAAACAACTATGTTTTTGTGGATTTGTGCTTTTTAAGCACGAAATCGTATCTTGGATTTTCAAAATGTTGGTAAAATGATACGGATACCGCCTTTTTATTTCGGCTCGGACGAGATATTTAAATCCTCGGAGACGGCCCCGGATTTGATGAACCAATTTAGGCTAGTGTTCGTCCGCCCGATCCAAATAACCCACATTTTTACAATCAAGAATCACGCTAGAGCACTCACAACCGATTCCCAGTCTATACACTACATTTTCTTTCTCATATTTAATTAAATAATAGTTTTTTTTACATTTTTATCATTACTTTTTCTATCATCTCAACTCACAAACAGTTTTAAAATATATTAAAAAGAATAATTAATTTATTCCCAAATATTTTAAGTTATTTAATAAACAGTAATATTTTATCTTTTTTTTTCACTCAAAATTCACAATTAGTTCATACAATATACAAAATCCGTTTACGTAGTTCTATGACTATGAGGTTGTCTATCGACCAAATAACCAACCAGTGACAGTTGTGACGTGGATTTCAGAAAGGCTGTTCTGGTTATTTATTATCAAAACGAGGGTACTGTTGGGATTTCACTTGGCAAATGATGCTACATGAGTGGTTGGCTTCCTTTGTGTAGTTGGTGTCCTCGATAAAAAGCGACCATTATAATGCCACCAAGTCAGTATATTCCAAATCTACCCTTTACAAGAATCTCTCACCGAGGTCCTTTGTGCGTACAAAACAACTTGTCATCGTAGGAATCACTAAAGATACCATCAAGGCCCATACCCATGAACCACCCATGTTGCTTACATAGAATGACCATTATGCCCTTGAGTGTTGAAGATGTTCATTACAAGCTAAGGGTTCTCTTCCAACTTTGCTTCATGTAAACTCAAATAGTAAACTAATATTCATTAGTAACTAAAACAATTTACAAGCAATGTATGCTATTTTTTGTCTTAATTGATACAAACAACAACCTCTACGTGTTAGGCCAGCTCAACAACAATGTACGTAAGATATCAATTGGAAGAGCATCTATAATGAAAGCTTTCAAAAATGTCTTCACCTAAATATATTTCTGGATTCAAGGACGAAGCTTAAAACTGCTTCGAGTGGCCCCGACCGCAAGTTTTTTTTCAGTAACCTTACTTGTTTTCGTTTGAAAGTTTTATATGTCTTGTAAATTTAGTTGGCTTTGACGAAAATTTTGAGCTTGGTCCCCTGTTTATGGAAATGTTTATAACTATTGCATCCGACATCTCCTGCGTATTCATCAAAGACTCGTCGCCATCCGGATTAGGATTACCTCATGCATAGCAAATACCCAAACATTTTAGTGGTTTTCTTAATAATGATGCATATGTTAGATATTTATATGCATTGAATTTATATTTCTTTCAATTATAACTCTATTCGTCAAATTTACAACTTACATATTTAACCATAATCACAAATAACCCAACTAATTTTGTCAAACATACTCAAAAGTGATTTGCATTTAGTCCCATTCATTTTTTATAAATGCATATATTTATTTACCCACACATACGTGCATAAACATATATATATTTCTTTTATTATTACAAAAATGTTGAACACTGCCCCCATGCGATATTGGGTCGATTTTTTTTGGGGGGGGGGGGGGGGGGGGGAGAGCGACTAGTTTTTGTCGTCGGATATATATATAATATAATATATATAGGATTGATTTCTTTTGATAACCGATTTGAGTTTTAAGAACTCGAAAGAACTCCACGTAACAAACTTTTTTTTTTAATTTTTTTTACACATGTGTAATACGTAAGTGTAAGTAATGTACAAAAAATTACAGTATTTTTTTACATACCGAACGACTTATTACACATGTGTAACTAACATTTAAACTTGTGTAATCATTAAATATACTTATTCTCTCTCCTGATTCATATTTTAATGAAACTTAGGTTGTGTTTGTTTTTGCTTATAAGGTCTGCAAGGAGCCTATGTCTGCGGGCGTGCAGACATAAGCTCTTGAAGACTGTTTGTTTTTTTAAAAAAAAAGATCTGAAAACTACTTTTATTGTCTTAAAAAATAAGCTTTTTTCACCATCTTCACACTTCTTAATATCATACCAAGTACCAACACCCAATGTCCAACACCACCACCACCCACCACCACCTTCCGCCACCACCACCACCACCCACCGTCTGCCGCCACCACCACCCACCATCCACCACCACCATCGTTAACCACCCATCACCACCACCACCACCCACTGTTCGTCGCCACCACCACCCGCCACCACTATCCCCCACCGCCACCACCCACCGTCCGCCGCCACCACCACCCACCGTTCACCGCCTACCACAATCGCCCACCACCACCCACTTCCATAGTTCGTACACCACTACCAATTATTTTAGCAGTCTACAAACGTTAAAGGACTTTATCTACTGTAACATATATGATAGGTAACTAATTTTCAGCTTATGCAGACGATTTCCAGTTTATAAAACAAACAGTATTATATTTTCAGATTGCAGACCTTCAGACCACATATTCAGTTGCAGATATTAAATCAGATGAAATCAGATTGCAGACATATTTTGTCTTCAAAAACAAACAGCACTTTAATCTCATCCACATATTTCATTTCATTTAATTAGATGTGTGGTCCAAAATTGAGTTTTTAAAGATCTTACAACTCATCAAATTCTCAAAATATCCTTCCCATATATATATATATATATATCCTGACCAAGCGCTATATGACGCAAATCGCCCGATTTCGTAGCTCTTCCGCGTCTTTATCTTTCGGAAAACAATCAAGGACATTATAGTCAACAAGATAATAGTGGCACACTCGTAATTTAATAGAATCACAGGGACATATACAAACACCCCAACAAATGCACATCACACCTGCGTGTGGGTATCAGAGTATAAATACCAATTGCTGTTCCATTGCTAATCCTCTGCTCTCCATTTGAATCTCTCTGCCCAAAATCTCTAGTCAAATATGGGAGAAGAGAAACCGAAGCCAGTCGGCGGCGTGTGGCCCACGATCAAGCCATTTGTCAACGGCGGAGCCTCTGGTATGCTTGCTACCTGTGTCATCCAGCCCATCGATATGATCAAGGTATGTTTACTAAATCTGCATTTCAAGTTATTATTATTATTATTATTAGTTATTGTTGTTTCTTCAGATCTGATTTTAATATGAAGATTAGGTACTCGTAATTGTAATTGTTTTAGCTCATTAGTGATATTATGCATACCAGGTGTTCGACGATATGCTTGAACCGATTTCATTGAAATGTTTTATAGTAACTATTAGCATTAATGATTTAGTAAATGCTATGTTCTTTGATTTGAGTTGTGTAATGTGTTGTATTATTTACATGAAATGTGATGTGCTATTTGTAGGTGAGGATTCAATTGGGTCAAGGATCTGCAGGCGAGGTCACGAGAACTATGCTGAAAAACGAGGGGATCGGTTCCTTTTATAAGGTTTGTAATCTTCATGGTTTTATCAGTTTTGATTTGATGATTGCTTAAGAAGATCTGATGGCTAGATTGTAGTTATATTTGGATCTGTAGACTGTACAATCCTACTGTGATTCATCACAAGATCATTGAATTTGTGAAGCATATTGTGATACATGTCTAGGGTTACCTTCATTATACATTTTGATTTATACATTTTGATGATGTGTTAAGTGTATTGTTTTGAGCAGGGTCTATCTGCTGGATTGCTTAGACAAGCTACATACACAACTGCTAGACTTGGTTCATTTAGGTACTGTCATTGACGAACATACTGTTATCGTGTAACCCGAATTCTTATGCAGGCTAACATGAATTTTTAATTAAATGATAGGATTCTGACAAACAAGGCACTTGAGGCCAATGATGGAAAGCCATTGCCTTTATATCAGAAAGCTTTATGTGGGCTGACAGCTGGAGCAATTGGAGCCTCTGTGGGGAGCCCTGCTGATCTGGCATTGATTCGTATGCAAGCTGATGCAACCTTACCTGCTGCACAACGCCGTAACTACACAAATGCATTTCATGCTTTGTATAGGATTACTGCGGATGAAGGTGTGTTGGCTCTCTGGAAAGGTGCGGGTCCCACAGTTGTAAGGGCTATGGCTTTGAACATGGGAATGCTTGCTTCTTATGATCAGAGTGTTGAGTTCTTTAAGGATAATCTTGGTTTTGGCGAGGCTGCTACAATTTTAGGTATGACTGAGCTGGTTATTTTAATTTGGAAAATCGTGCAAAGTAGAAACTAACTTTACACTTCTGTTTTTGATTTGAGCAACCAACAATAAAATAGGGGCAACATAGGAGCCAACTTATTACTTTAAGTTAGTGTAGCACGAAATTTAGGCATGCAAACGAACCGAACGAACATGAATGGGCATGCTCATGTTCGTTTAACTTTAACCGAACAAATGATCAAACACGAACAGTTAAACAGGGTTTCCTTATTCGCGTTTGTTCGTTAAGAAAATGAATGTGTGTGTGTGTTCATTCGTAAACAGTATATATGACCGGTTCACGAACATAAATGAACGGACATAACTGAATGGAAACTAATTAAAAGTAAATGTGAACATCACAATTTGTAGGGCTTTAAAAAATAATAAAAACTAGACAAAACCGTAATAGATCTAAAAACATTAAATATATATATAAATAAACATAAAAGGACGAAAGTAAATGCACTTATATGAATGAACTTGGACGGACATAAATGAATGAACACGACATGTGTACATGTTCGTTCGTTTTACTAAATGTTCACGGACATTTCATTAAACGTTTGGTTTGTTTATAAGCCTAGAATGAATGCCTTGTTCAACTAATCAACAAGTAACAGGTCACTAGATGTTTTTTTGTTTATATATGTTTTTTTTATTTTTTGCAGGGGCCAGTTCTGTATCAGGGTTCTTTGCTGCCGCCTGCAGTTTGCCTTTTGATTATGTGAAAACTCAAATACAAAAAATGCAGCCTGATGCTGCTGGAAAATATCCTTACACGGGATCTATGGATTGTGCCATGAAAACCCTCAAGGCTGGTGGGCCCTTCAAATTCTACACAGGATTTCCGGTATATTGTGTTAGGATCGCTCCACATGTCATGGTATGCTCTCTCTATTAAGTTATTAACGTTAACGAGTATATTGTTTCTGATTTGTGGATTTTTGGTGTTATAGATGACATGGATCTTCCTGAACCAAATTCAGAAACTGGAGAAGAAAGCTGGATTGTAATTTTGTTGCAGGAGCATAAAGATATCAGTTGGTGTCAAGCGAATAATACCGGATTTTGGTTATTTACATCACACGTAAAATTGTGGAAGTATTCTCAATTCTGAGTTATACTTTCTCATAGAATTGTTGTAATGTCATTTGAACTACAGTTCTTTAGTGTAGGATTGATTAATCTTTGGGAATTTTCCCATGGCATACCAGCAAGAATCCAGCTCCTGGATTGTGCCATTTATGATTGGATTTGAGTAAACGAAAACCACATTGTGGGTTCAATTTTTTAGCATAATCATCCGTTGAATTGTGTTGGAGATACCGTTCACAATATGAAAGGAAATAAAATACACTGCATGCTACAGTTGAAATAAAAAGAAAATTCTGTGGCTGAAGATTCGTGTTTATCTTAATTCTTAAAACAAAGATTCGAGTGCCTTAAATCGCCCATGAAACTTATTGAAAAGTGTCATTTATTTTTGAAAAGTTCTTTTTTCATGGTGATGTCTTTTTTGTGTTTTCAAACTAAGGCAGATTCTTTGGTTCAGCCGTTGTTAGGTATTAAATAGTGAAGGGATTAAAGTGTAAATACATAATAGTTTAGGGTCTATATTGTAATACATTAGGATGAAGCGTGAATGAGAATGATATCGATGATTTGAATATTCTTCTTCTATTGTGTTCTTCTCTTAATCTTCGATCATTCTATTTTGATACGTAACAAGTGGTATCAAAGCTTTCCGATCCTCTCGGAAACGCTTCATGGTGATGATTCCGTTCGAATCGTTTAAAGTCTCGTTCTTTTTCGGTTCAATTTCCAAAAATTGATTATTTTTTTGATCAATTTCTATCCAATTTTATTTCAAACCTTTGAAATTGACCATTTGTTCGGTCAGATTTATTTAAATCTTTGAATTGGTCGTTACTAGATCAATAATTAAATATTCGTAGATTGTATGTGAGCAATTAGGTTAACAAGGGGTTTTTTTTTCGACAACAATCAAATTAGGGAACTGGTTCTTGACAGAAATAATCGAAGGTAACAATGGTGCTCTTGTGTTCGTGTGGGGGATTGATATGGGAAAATAGGGTTCATGTTTGTGGCTATCGTAGGTGTTCTTGCGGTTGGTTACAATACGAAGGCAGGGGCCATTGTTGTGGTTACCTACCAGATTATTCAAAACCACCAACTAATTGGGAACTTTACAGTGGTTATAGATGTGTTGATGAATGGGCGGGATCATCACCATGGGGAAAAGAAGTCCTCACTTATTCGAAACAAAATATAAAGAAACAAGAATTCTAAATACTACTTTATCCATGGATGACATCAAGAACTTACAACATACTGGTTCATTTCAAGATTATTGTAGCTCATTTGACTTTCTCCTTACTAAAGTAATGTAAGCGAGGATTATGCTACAAGCTTGTTTGTGGAGGGTCTTAAATATGAAATTAAGTGGTGGGTTATATTTCTAAGACCAAAAACACTAATTGTCTATTAACTCCTACATTTTCTTCCCCTTTCCTTCCATTTTCATTAAACTCGGGAATACGAAATAAATTGACACATTTTCCTCCCCTTCTCTTTCTTTTCTCTTTTAATTCCCCTCCTTTTCTTTTCTCTCCTTAAATGAGACTCGGGAACACAGTGTTAAGGAGGCTTATGAATTGGCAAAGAAACAAGATAATTTGCTTACCATTTACTATGGAAACAAGGAATCTAAGAAGGCCAATCTTGAATCACCCTATTCTTCTCAAATCACAAAAGTGGAATCTGCCCACCAAGTGTTTGAGGAAATACCCTCTAAGAAATTTGAAATTGAGGATGAGATTCGAGAATCGTTTGATGGAAATGAATCAAAGGTAAACGAAAATAAAGTATTAGCTGATAGTGATATATTAGAGATCCAAGAGGATGGTGTTGACAATGAAGTATCAAACGAAAATGAAATTCGAGATTCAATTGATGGTGATACAGTAGAATTTCATAATGAAGTTGTGGACAATTTAAAAATTCTAAAGCAAGACCTATGGAAGTTGAAGAAACACTAACCGGACCCCGGGCAGATTACGGATAACCTGGGGGTTAGATAGATGTTTCCCACGAGGGGTTAGACCCGGTAAAGATGGTTCTTCTGATAACCTGCAAAACAGACACCGTGAGCTTGTCACTGAGAAGGGGGGGGGGGGTTTCCTCCTTGTGACCACCCTCCGGCGTGAGAATCAGACTAGATTGCTCTTTAAATATAAATGTATATTAAGAGATTGCTAGAGCAGATATCAGGTATAATATGATATGTTATGATGTGATAAGATGGTCATACCATTTGTGGTATTTATAGCCGAAGGTAGGTTTCCAAGGAGGTGTGGCCTGCTGAATAGTATTCCTGTTCTACCAACTGTGGCCTACGCACGTGCCCTGCTGGTAGTTGGTGGGTAGGCAGCGGCTGATAGTGACCAGGCCTGCTGTGTACTATTCCTTTTCTACCAACTGCCGGCTATGCACGTGGTATGACAGGAGTTGGTGAGTAGGCAGCGGCTAATAGTGACATACAGTACAGGAGCATGCTGCTCGCCATACTGTTGTCAATAAGCTGTCGTATCTTTAGTCAGATCTTTTGCCCATACTTCGTCAGGTACAGTACAGAAGATCTTCCCGTATCGTACGGACTGGCTTATGGGCGGGAGTATTCCCCCTCCCGCCTTTGTGCGGGATTGTCCCCGGCTTTGCTCATTCCTTCAGGTGACACTGAGTGATTGAGAGCTAAGTGCCTTGTGCGTGTAGCCTTGCTGCGCGGGTGGCCTTCCCTGATGGCTTGTATCCGAAGCTGCGGGAACAGGCGGAGTCCTTCACCATTGGGAGGCATTTCCTGCGGGAACAGCTTGCGTACTGCGCGTAAGGACGTCACGTCTTTGAGCATGGTTGGTCCTGCGGATCCAGTTGGTTTCTGCGCAGACGTCCCTCTTCAAGGTGAGTCTTGCGGGTCCAACTGGGCTCTGCTGGGACCTACCTCTTCAAGTCCCCCCAGTCCAATGTTCTTCTCATGAGTGTTTAATCAAGTGAGGTGAACTTTTGGACTTAAGCAAAGGGTTTTGAAAAGGGCTTTTTAAGGTTTTCCATGGGGATTCTTCCCGCGGAAGTCCTTGTCACTTGCAGAAATTCCCGAGTTTCCTGCTTGATCTTTGGGTATGATGCGGGTAGGTCTGTAACCTCCTCGTAAGTCAGGAGCGTTGAGTCCCACTTGTGTGGATTCTCCATGAGGTTTTGGTAGTTTTTGAACATAGTGATCAATTATGTTAAAACCACCAATTCCATCCTGGAGCTTCAAACAATGTAGTTCTCGACGTTCCCGCTATGCGGGGATGTTATTTCCGTTTCCGCAAGCATTGCCCAGAAGATCCTTCTTGGTTTCAATTCCCAGCGGAGCGCTAGGTATGTGAAGGGTTTTGCCTTGACACTCTACCCGCGCTCGTCTTACGGTTACTTTACTTCCAAGGTATTCCTGGCGTCAATTCCCTGCGGGTGCTAGGTATGTGAAGGGTTTTGCCTTTACACTGTACCCGCACCCGTCTTATGGTTACTTGGTTGCCAAGTTATTCTTGGCTTCAATTCCCTGCGGGTGCTAGGTATGTGAAGGGTTTTGCCTTAACACTGTACCCGCATCCGTCTTACGGTTACTTGGTTGCCAAGTTATTCTTGGCTTCAATTCCCTGCGGGTGCTAGGTATGTGAAGGGTTTTGCCTTTACACTGTACCCGCACCCGTCTTATGGTTACTTGGTTGCCAAGGTAAGGGGTATTTTCCCGCTTACTTTTGAATCTTTTTGAATTTTTGAAATTCGAAAGGTTGGTGAAAGGATAAGAACAGTCCAAACCTCTGAAACGTCGTGCGACGGTTTCTTCTGACTGTGTCAGAACGTGCAGGAAGTTATGGTGACGTGACAGTACATGGTCATTCCAGACGCTTTTTCAGGCGCGTGGGCGCGATTTTTCGGGCGCGTGGCCGCGAAATTAATGGTACTCGTCCTTTCAACAGCTGTTGCCAGCTTGCTTTTCGCCACGTGTCATAGTTTCATTGCACCTTCGATTTCTCTCTCCTCCGCATTAAATTCATCGCATTAATTGCGATTAGTATATAAAGGGTGAGAGGGTTCTTTGTAATTCACACCTTTCACTTTTCTCTTCATCTTTAGAACGATTTCCGGCGAATACTCATCTTTCAGTCGAGCATTCTCTTGAAATCGTTTTCTTCTTTCTTTTGCAAGATGTCTCGTGATCTCGAATCTACAGCCGATGACAAGAGTACTGCTGGCGAGTGCCAGTGTGCTCTGCCTGTCGATCTGTACCAGTACGTCGTTAGGAAGTTCATGCTCGAGTCTCTCGAGCCTGAGTTTCCTGAACCCCATCAGACTGTGTACGATGCCCCCAGAGGCAAGATCGGGGTATATGCTGCATTCTTTGTTTATGGGAATCTTAGGTTCCCATTGACAAAGTTTGTTTACCGTGTCCTTGAGAGGCACGGTGTGCACCTGACCGAGGTGCACCCGATGGCGATTGCCAAGATTCGGTACTTCGAGTGGGTGTGCCGGATTCTGGGCATTGAGCCCTATGTTGACCGCCTGATGACCTTCTACACTTGGAGGTGCATCCAGGGGTGGTACACGTTGATAACCCGGATTAAGGGTTTGAAGATTTGCGCAACCGAGCGCAGTCTTCGCTCGTGGAAGAGGGAGTTCTTCTACATCTCCGCTCGCGCCATCCCCCTTGCCATGAAATTTAAGAACGGGCAAGCACTTCCCAGCCTTCACGCCTCCAACTACGAGGAGGCGGAATGGTTTTCGAAGATATCCCGAGTCCAATCTCCGATTTACCGGTTTGCGGAGTCCGGGATGGTGATGCTGGGGATGAGCCGGGTGTGGAAGGCTGCGGATGCGCAAAAGATCCCAATCGTCCTTGAATACGGTTCGAACTCTGTTCCTTACGGTATGCTTTTCATTTCTTTACGCTTTTCTTTGTAGATAGAAAAGGTTCTGATACTTGTATATTTTCTTGTAGGTTGTGCATCGGGTCTTCTCAGAGACCTCTTATGATGATGCTATGAGCGCAGCCCTCAACGCTTCTCACGAGGATGGGGAAAAGGCCGGCTTCCTGCTTGGTCTAGGGTTCGTTGAGAAAGGCATCCCGCCTTCCAACTTCCCTTTGTACAATGTTGATACTGAAGCTGTTTACGACCAAGCAGTGAATCAGTACGCCGCCTTCCCGCATCCGGTGGTGGAGAAGGTGAATCAAGTTGCTGCTGCTGATGATGGGTTAGCTATCCTTAAAGCTTTCCTTGAACTGCCACGATCTACTGATGGTGCTGGTCCAAGTGGAAGTGGCCCTGAAGCTTGATCCTGAAGATCCCTTCCCACTGTTAGGATAGATTTATCTTGTATAGATTTATTTTCTTGTAGACGGGTAGTTACCCGGCCATTCTTGTAATGAATAATTGTGAAATATAAATCTTTTTGCGGGTAAGACCGCTACTTTCGTTGGATTCATTGCTTTGTAAACGTTATATGACTTGCATACTTTAGTTTAAATTAGCAATTTTCCAAGTGTTTAGAATAAGTTAACCTTTGAACGTGGTAGATAATAGGTTGAAGTTTTGCTTCCTCTTTCGTGATTGTGCGGGTAGGACCGTCACTTGCACTTAGTAGGATGGCTAAACTTTACCTATATCTGACCTGCGTGTAGGTTTTCCTCAATTCTTTTTGAAATTTCTAAGTGTTTAGGATAAGTTAACCTTTGAATGTGGTAGATAATAGGATGAAGTTTTGCTTCCTCTTTCCTGATTGTGCGGGTAGGACCGTCACTTGCACTTAGTAGGATGGCTAAACTTTACCTATATCTGACCTGCGTGTAGGTTTTCCTCATCTTTTAGTTAGAAATTCTTTTTTGAGTAAGTTAACCGTTTGACGCGCGGTTGTCAATAGGTTAGTGTTCAGTTTCCTCTCATGATTCATGCGGATAGACCGGCACTTTCATTTAGTGGGACTGAACTTTTCCCCTTCAACTGACCTGCGTGAAGGTTTGCCGTTTTTTTGGGTTTATGCGGGTTTTGCCGCCTTCCCCACGCAACAACTTTCCACGTAATTATGCGGTGAAAACCGGCATATCCGTGTTGAATAAATTAACCGTTCGACGCGCGGTCGTTAATGGGTTAGTGTTCAGTTTCCTCTATGATTCATGCGGATAGACCGGCACTTTCATTTATTGGGATGACTGAACTTTTCCCCTTCAACTGACGTGCGTGAAGGTTTGCCGTTTTTTGGGTTTATGCGGGTTTTGCCGCCTTCCCCACGCAACGACTCACTATGTATGCGGTGAAAACCGACATCAGTGTTGATAGTTCATAAAGTATAAATGTAAAATCATCAGCGTCGATGTTTTAAGGAGAATCATTTCCATTAGAAGTGGCTCTTGGCCTTTTCTTTACAAATTTGGAATTGATCTATATGCAAACTGTGTAAATGAGCTCCCTTCCATGTTGTTTGGATGGGAGTGCCATCGAGCCGATACGCACCTGGTTCGGAATCTCGTTCTTTACGCAGCATGTAGTCTCCACATTGAAGCTGGAATTTTTATTCGTGTTTTCCCCAGCTGGGGTTCTACACGCATCAGCCTGCTCAGCGTTCATTGCGCCACGAGGTGCGCGTCCCATCTCTGACAAATGCTTCGACCATGTCCTTTACGTCTATGCATTCTTCGGTGTTGTGGCCTTTTGTCCTTTGAAAGTCACAGTATTTGCTCCGATCGGCATTGTGACGATGTCGGATTATTGGAGGCTTTGGCCATGGGAGCTCCTCAGTGGCGAATATCTCGGTGACGCTTTTGGTGAGCGGCGTCCATCTGGAGTTCTGGTTTGACTGTACATTATCCCTTCCGCCTAACCGATGTTGCAAGCCGGATGAGGTGTCAAAGTTTACCCTTGACTGCCAAATGTCTAGCTTCCGCTTTTTGTTTAATCGGGCGGTAAGGACGTTGTCTTCCCTTGTTTTCTGGGTGTAGAGGTTTGTGCTCTGAGGGAGATCTCTACCCAGTTGCTTCTCCGTTTCCGCAAAGCGTTTAGCTGCTGTCATGATGGCATCCCATGTGGATGGCATGCCATCTTTACCCGTTAAGGTGCGGATGAGCTCTGGGTCGTTCGCGCCCTGAATAAAAGCAGCGCGAACAAGATCTTCGCTAATGTTACCCAGACTTAGCTTCTTCGAGTTGAAGCGAGTGATGAAGTCTAGCAAAGATTCATCTTCTTCTCGAATGCATTTGAGGATTGTCCATTGCTCCTCGGTATACTTTCTTTGCTGGCTGAAGTGTTGGCTAAACTTCTGTTGGAAGTCTGCCCAGTCGTAGATGTGGTTGACCGGTAGACGATCGAACCACGCTCTAGCAGCCCCAACAAGCGTCATTTGGAACATGTAGCACCACGTAGGTTCCGTCCAACTACTGACGGTTGCCCCCGCTATGAACCTGTTCAAATGATCATCTGGGTCAGATATACCATCATATGTGCCTATGCTGGACATTTGTTTGGCACTTTTTGGGGCAATTGCTTCCGCAATGTCCCTTGCAAATTTGGACGTTCCCGCATTTGCAACGTTTGGTCTGAATGTTTTGGAGAAGTCACGTGGACTTCCACCTGTGTTTTTTGGTTTGAAGGCTTCTCCAAAATGCCTTCTCGGTTGGGAGTCCGTTTCCTTACGCTTCCCTTTTGCCCTATGGCGAGGGTTCGCGTCGGAGTCGGATTCCTCCGAGTCATCGTCCCAGTATTCTTCGAATTCGTCCGCCTGTTGGACGGAACGCAAGCGTTCGTCCAACTCAGCTTGGAATTCCTTTTGACGTGCCTCCGCCCATGCCTTAACTTCATCGAGTGTTTGGCGGGGGAGTCTTGTTCGTTTCTCTAACTGGGTATCGGTGATTCCCAGTGAGCGATTATTTACTGCACTTGCCCCAGCTTGGGTAACTGGGGTAGTGGTCGTAAAATTTACTTCACTTGCCCCGGCTTGGGTAACCGGGGTAGTGTTTGTAAAGACTGTGTAGCCGGTATTCCCCCCAGTAGCTGGGGTTGTGGTTACCGGAGTTTCTTTAACCACTTTCCAGAAGTTTGAAAAAACTGGGGAAAAATGAAGTTCTAGCTTTATGCACGGATGGCGCCAATGAAGAAACACTAACCGGACCCCGGGCAGATTACGGATAACCTGGGGGTTAGATAGATGTTTCCCACGAGGGGTTAGACCCGGTAAAGATGGTTCTTCTGATAACCTGCAAAACAGACACCGTGAGCTTGTCACTGAGAAGGGGGGGGGGGTTCCTCCTTGTGACCACCCTCCGGCGTGAGAATCAGACTAGATTGCTCTTTAAATATAAATGTATATTAAGAGATTGCTAGAGCAGATATCAGGTATAATATGATATGTTATGATGTGATAAGATGGTCATACCATTTGTGGTATTTATAGCCGAAGGTAGGTTTCCAAGGAGGTGTGGCCTGCTGAATAGTATTCCTGTTCTACCAACTGTGGCCTACGCACGTGCCCTGCTAGTAGTTGGTGGGTAGGCAGCGGCTGATAGTGACCAGGCCTGCTGTGTACTATTCCTTTTCCACTAACTGCTGGCTATGCACGTGGTATGACAGGAGTTGGTGAGTAGGCAGCGGCTAATAGTGACATACAGTACAGGAGCATGCTGCTCGCCATACTGTTGTCAATAAGCTGTCGTATCTTTAGCCAGATCTTTTGCCTATACCTCGTCAGGTACAGTACAGAAGATCTTCCCGTATCGTACGGACTGGCTTATGGGCGGGAGTATTCCCCCTCCCGCCTTTGTGCGGGATTGTCCCCGGCTTTGCTCATTCCTTCAGGTGACACTGAGTGATTGAGAGCTAAGTGCCTTGTGCGTGTAGCCTTGCTGCGCGGGTGGCCTTCCCTGATGGCTTGTATCCGAAGCTGCGGGAACAGGCGGAGTCCTTCACCATTGGGAGGCATTTCCTGCGGGAACAGCTTGCGTACTGCGCGTAAGGACGTCACGTCTCTGAGCATGGTTGGTCCTGCGGATCCAGTTGGTTTCTGCGCAGACGTCCCTCTTCAAGGTGAGTCTTGCGGGTCCAACTGGGCTCTGCTGGAACCTACCTCTTCAGAAGTTTAATCAAAATGAGTTAGTTAAAGGATTTACAAGTGAACTGAATGAAGTAAAGGGTGTTGATTCTAAGAAAAATGAAAGAAAGGTGGGAAGAAAACAAGGCTAGCAAATAACAATGAAAAGAATAAATGCCATGGAAAAGTACCAGAAAATCTGTTAGTACTCAGCAATGGATCAGTTTCAATAGGTATTCTTGAAAATGGCAAGGGGGGTGATAAAGTGCCAATGGAAGTGGGGCCTATATGGTATGAATGGAACTCCAAACAGTTGGTTCTCATAATCTCATTATATTTGTGAATGGGAAGTGTTTGAAAAAAGAAAAGAACACAAAGGTGTGGCATAAATGGAAATCCGAAGTAGATTTCAACACAAATTTTTGCCATATTCATATAAGGAACTTGAAATACATATGAGAAGTAAAGTTGCAGTCAATTTTCTATTTCCAATTCAAGTAAATTCGGCCAAAAGGACACTTGTTTACCGTTTGGAAATTCGAAAGTATTATGGGCTGTTCCAGATGGATTTGTGCAGCAAAATCAAAGGTGATAGATGTACTATGTTGAACATCTGGTTAGATGCTACTAAAAGGAGTTGTAGGATGATTAGTGGTGACTATATTGAGTTCATCATGACGGTGTTTGATGATTTGGGTTGCTATTATCCTTCAATGCCTAACCCTTTACTAACCTCCACAACTCCAAAAGAAGCAGACACTGCACTTACAAAGAATGATTTTTTATTTGCTTTTAACATATTTTTAGAGGAGGTAGTAGATGCAAATTGCAGAGTCAAACAAAGATTATTACTCAAGCATATGGTTGCTATTATTAACAAAGTTGTGATAGCTTTTACTCTCATGAAATTGGACCATGTTTGGTTACCGATCCGTTCTAATGAGACAAACTGGATGATGCTTAAATACATGTTTATGGATAAGGAGTTCCAAAAGACTGTTGATGCAGCACAAGAGTTTTCTCAATTTGGTTTTGATAGTTTTGACTAAATTTTTTTCTTGGTTATTTGGATTTTTGAGGACAAAAATCTTTTGAGGGTGGAGTAATGTGAGGCATTAAATAGTGAAGGGACTAAAGTGTGAATACATAATAGTTTAGGGTCTATATTGTAATTTGTTCATATACATTAGGATGAAGCGTTAATGAGAATGATATCGATGATTTGAGTATTCTTCTTCTTCTCTTAATCTAATCTTCGATCATTCTATTTTAACACGTAACAGCCGTTTACTCTTTCGGAGATCATCCCCCAGCCGGACAGGTACAATTTTAAGCGGTTTTGGAGTAGTTTCCATGGGGATTTTTTTTTGGACAAAAACAAATATTTCATAGAAACATCCAAACGATTTACAATGAAGTGGCAGGTAAGCAGGCAACAAGCTGCGCCGCAACCCCCTTTTGGATAGTAAACCCAATCCGACTAAAAACAAAGTTTTGATTCTTATGGGCTGATACGTTACTATACACAACTTTCTGAACCCTATTCAAAGGTCCACGGCATCCGGAGCTAAGAAACCAAAAGTGTCAAAGGCGAAGGTGATAAACACGTGTTGATTCTTCAAACAAGCTCTCTCGTGTTTAGCAACCTTGCCCGATGCCGCCTTCAATGCTGCCTGGCCTGCTACAAATCCAGTGTCCCTAATCCCAACAAGAGGGGACACTCCTGTGAGGTCGACACAAGCGTGTTTTCCCCCTACCCACCCAAAAACAAGTATATCGGCCGGTCGTAATGTAGATCTTCCTTCTTGAGGATCCGTAAGAAAGTTTACGGGGGCTTCCTTTTTAGCTGAAATTCCGGCTCGTTTAAGAACATCGCATAGAACATTCCTCACCAAATCATGCCTATACTTAAACCCAGGCAACTCTTTGCAGTGAACCGCATGCTCGCCAAAAGAATCCAAACAAACCTTACGGCAAACCGGGCACAGCTCATCTACCGGAAACAAAGGGATCATTAACCGATACTTCAGGATGGCCCGGTACTCCAAAGCCGACATATGTTGGCCCAATCCTTCAATAGGGAGAACACTTAAGAAATCTTGAGCCCGAGGAGCCCGAAGACACTCAAACACCGCTTTCTGATGAGGGGATAAATCAAACTTCATTTCCAAACTCTTGATGATTCCACTATAAAGGGCACTCGCCAAAGCATGTTGGGCTTTAGGGGGGGCGGTGTCTTTATTAGAGAAACCGCTAATGTCAAAATCGGGAAGTGAAATGTGCAACCGATCTATCGCACTCCCATAATCGGAGTCAAACCCATCAATACCACAACCTCGAAGAATGTGGTCATGTAATTCCCAAGATTGCGCCCTCGAGGCTACAAACGCATAAGTAGAAACATCTGAAGCTAAACATAAACCCAAACCTCCAAAACGAGTCGGAAGTGATGCCAACCTCCATTGAAAATCTCCAAAGAAGAGACCACCACAAACCACGATGTCCTCAATCGCCCCCCGAAGGCCATTGTCAAACACAGAAACTGCTTCCCCTACATACACAGGTTGGCATGTTCTGAGACCAAACAACAACTTTCCAACTCCCATACATGAGCGGAGCAAAAGGAGCTCGCATTGAGGGTCCCGCAAATGGGGGAGATAGCTCATCAACTACACAGCTCGCGAAGCCCTTTTCATAGCAAGTTCACTGATGAACCCTGCATCCCGGCTAACGGCTCCCCCGAGGAGTTTCACACCTAGCACCAGTCTTCCAATCTCACAGGGAAACACCCCCTCCTGCACCTTAACCCCATTGCACGACGGCCAAAATACTTCGGTTTTCTTAATATTAAGTTTAAGGCCCAGGCAGGGACCCTTCGACTTGATAATATCTAAAGCTTTGGCAACCTCTTTAGAGTCCCCAATAATTGTACCATTATCTAGGTACCAAGCATGAAAGAGAAGCTTACAGGAACTCTGGACTAGATAAATAAGTGGGTGCAGAACTAAGGCGAAAAGAAGAGGTCCCAAAGGGTCCCCTGCTGAACCCCAGTGGTGGACCAAATGTGGTCATCCCCCACATATAGCCTGGCCGGTTGCCCATATAAAAAGTTCACCCATAAGGAAATAGATGGACATCGGGTCCGAACCTCATTCAGAAGGGCAGTCCTATCCACCAAGTTGAAGGCATTACAAAAATCAATAGTAAGCATAGTCAATGACCCATCAGAATGGAACTTACTTAAAAACCTGTTCGCGCTATGAAGAACGGCCTCTGCACCACTAGGGACTCCCACCCCAAACTGAAAGTCGCACAGGTATTTAGTAATGTCTTTCCCAACACCCCTCATAGACACCTTAGAGATCAATCTTCTCAAAATGGCACCTATGGCAATGGGTCTAATCCCATTGTCCGGTTTGAGCAACGGTGTGAGAGGAGCCGACGCAATGAACTCTGCCAAAACCCTTGGGCATCTTCCCCCCCCCCCCCAAACATAAATTAACCATCGCAGTAGTAGCCTTTAGTAACCCAACAACGATCGGCGACCCCTCTCCACAAAATGCATCCAAAATATGTTGTGCCCTCAATCCATCTCGTCCGCATGACGTCCCTTTAGGGAAGGATTTAAAAAATGTTACAGCTTTTTTCCTGGGCTTCTTTTAGTATGGGGTGTATGTCTTTGCTTATCGGTTTAACCCCGAAGGTTAACGACCCCATCTTGTTTGTAGACGTTCGCCTGTATCAACAAAGTGATTTCGAAGGTACTGGTAAGTAGACTCAATAAGGTGATTGGTGGCTTGATTTCCGAGTAACAGTCGGTGTTTCTAGCTAATCGAAGCATTTTAGATGGACAGTTGGTTCTTAAGGAAGTGTTGTCTAGGTTAAAAAGGTTGAAGAAGAAATGTTTGATTTTTAAAAGTGGGCACAGACAAGGGATATGACTCGCTTATTTGGGGTTTCCTAGATTCACTTTGGAGCTAATGATGTCAGAGAGTTTCGGCTATAATGACTGCTGGTTGGGCCTCGGTTTTAATAAACGGGTCACCGACTAGGGAATTTCAGTGCTTACGTGGCCTTATCGGGGATGATGAAATGGGCAACGAGTAGGGGTAATTTTTTTTATGAAAAGGTGTTTGCTGCTGTTATGCTAGTTACTGTTGTTGGACCCGAGCGAGGAATGGATGTATTGGGGCACTGATGTGTCGGGTGAATTTTTGGTTTGAAGCTTGAAGAACAAATTCGTAGAGAACTCGATTGTGGTTCCGGGTTGTCTTTGATTGGAATAATTGGGTTCCAAAGGTGTGTTTCGTGGCGTGGTGTGCTATGCTTGTTCGGTTATCGACACTTGTTTCCTTGGCGTTTTAAAAATACATCTCTGTCCCTTTGGTGTTGTGTTCGGGTTGTAGAGATCATGAGGAACCGGCTGAATTTCTCAATGGTGCAAGGTGCCGTGATTTTTGCCTTTTGTTTTCGAGATTTGATCGATATGTACAAGTATACTATGTTCCCAAAGAAGAAGGCAAAGGTGTTCCATGCTATTTTTTTTTTGCCTCGGTTGGGTGTTTGTTGAAAAAGAGGAATGCCTTGGTGTTTAGAGGGGTTCAATCAACTTAGCGAGTTTATTGGAGGAGATAAAAATGCTTAATTTTCTTTGTGTTAGAAATAGATCACAGATGGTTGAGGTATCATGGGAAGATTGGAGTAGTTACCATTGTAACAGGGCATATGGGCATTTCTAACACAACTCTATACGAGCCGTATAGATGCATATAATGAATCAATAAAATATGAAAATCTGGCATTGCTTTTATACATGAACCCATGGTGTAGAAATGCACCAATATGGGTTTTTCATTGTAATAGGGCAGATGGGTGTTTCCACTTTCCATACTTTGTGTTAGAAATGCCATATTTCCATATTACCATATAAGTTATTTGGACACCATATGCGCCTATACGGCTCGTATAGAGGCTATACGAGCCGTATATGTGCAAAATTTTGTTCTTTTGTGTTAGAGAATGCTAGGTGTTTAAAGCGTATACGGCTTGTAACACGTATAGACTGGAAAAGCTGTCATTCGTACATTAGTTAGTCAAGTGATGGCTATTACGACTTGTATAACCCCTATACAAACCGTATAAAATTGTTAACACACCATGAGAGTGACGTTTGAATATAACGACCCATTACAATTCGCATCTTGTTCATTAGAGCATCCATCTCACAAGAAAAGTAAAAATAAAAATCATATATCAATGTTATAAACAATAGTCATATAAAAATTAATTTTACGTGTAAAACGATTAGGAATCAATCGATATAGATTGATATGATTTTTAAATGATAATATTTCATTAAACATAGGACACCTATTTAACAAATAATATTTTCTAAACAAACTAACCCTTTTAGCAAATATAAAATAAGTTCAGAATTAGAAAATAAAACTGTATCCTTATCTGCTACCTATAACTAATCAACTCACCACTCTCACTACAATGTCACAAACCACCGACCGCCGCCTCAAATTCGTCGCCGGAGCCGATCCATTCGGGTCCGCCATCAAAGACACCCTCGTCTCCCACCTCCGATCACTCAACATCGAAGTCGAAGACCTCGGCATCGACAACCACTACTCCATCGGCCAAAAAATCGGACATATCATCACCTCCACCGTCAACACCACCTCCGACACCAACATCCGCGGCCTCATCGCCTGCGGCACCGGCGTCGGCGTCTCCATCTTCGCCAACAAATTCCCCGGCGTCTACGCCGCCACCTGCCTCACCCCTGCCGACGCCGTCAACGCCAGGTCCATCAACAACGCCAACGTCATCGCCTTCTCCGGTATCTCCGCCACCGAAACCCTAGCCATTGAAACCCTAGATAGCTTCCTCAACACACCGTTCAAATCACCATGCCCAGCTTCCAATTCAGAACCATGGCCGGATAATATCCAATCATTCCTTGATAAATCCGTATCCGAAATGTCAAAAATCGGATCAAACCCAAACCCTAACCCTAACTCAAACCCTAATTCTGATTCTTGTTCGATTTGCAATTTGGCAAGTGGGCGTGAGTTTACGGCGGTAGAGATAATGCCGGGGGCGAGTATGAAGATAGTGAGGGAGAGTCCGACGTCTGCGGTGGTGAGGTTTAGCGGTGGGAGTATTGAACCGGCGCATCATCATACTTATGGGCATGATGTGCTGGTGATGAGTGGGAGGAAGGTTGTGTGGAATTTGAGTAAAAGTGAGAAGTTTGAATTGGGGGTGGGGGATTTCTTGTTTACGCCGGCCGGAGACGTGCATCGGGTTAAGTATTTGGAGGATACTGAGTTTTTTATAAGGTGGGATGGTGGCTGGGATATTGAGTTGGATGAGGATCTTGCTACTGCTGCTAAGAATATTCAGAAAGAAGAAGAAGCTTAATAGGTGTTGAGTTGTATGTTTTGTGTGTTGTGTTATATGGTTACAAAGATATGTTATGTGCTGTAAGATATGAATTGTAAAACATTTCATCTTTATGGTATGATACTATGATATGATCTGTTTAATGAATATAAGTTGGAGTTATACAGAATGGTAGCAAGCAATAAGTTTAACAACTCAAGGAAGGAAATGCACAATGATCACGAGACGCAGTCATGACATTTAATCATCGCTTCGTGTAGGAATCGATAGGAGACGTTGAGAGGACAAGAAGAGCGTCTATCCTTGTTTTCACTCTCCGCCGAGACCAAGTAAAAACACATTTATTAGCAGCTTAGAGAGCTAGAGAACTAAAGACATTTACAGTGTCTAGTTTTAAGATTTACATTTGTGTAGATGTAGAGGGTATTGAGTTAACGAGTCTAAATAAACAAATACGAGAGTTTTAAGGTTGTGAGGTAAACCGTATAGCTTTCACCCTTGTTTATTTTTATTCTTTTTCTATAAATCTTTAGGGACACAAGCCCGTCTCTTAAAGAGCCCGTAAAGAAATTGCTTTCACGGTTTATAATAAAGCCCAAAGGATCTCTTGAGTGTCATCCGCTGATATCATCCCGTTGGTTTCAGTGTCGGGTAGATCTAATTCTCATTCGAGTACCCTGGGGATGTGGAAAGATTCGATGGTTTCATTGTCGGGTAGATCCATTTGGTAGTGATGTGGACAAATGCCTTCAAAATCGTGTGTTTCTTCCCTTGACTCTATTATGTATTTTTTTTGAAAGGCGAATTTTATTAAAAAAACAACCCAAGACGGCCAACTCCAAGCTAGAGAAAGACCGTCACAAAGAACATTACATCAAAGAAAAAGAAAAATTACACCAATGTCTTCAATCGATCGTACCCTCCTTATGTCTACTCCTATACCAGAGATATCCTATCTATCTAACATCCGAAAAAATTTCAACTATGTTAGAAATCCGCCCGGTTGAAAACCTTTTCGTTCCTTGCCTTCCAAATTCTCCAACACGCAATAACGATTATTCCATAGACTACCTCTTTCTTTTTCTCTGATTCGGCCATATGATTGATGATCTACAACACATCAAGGACTGAGAACACGAAGAACCGAGGAATTTTACACCAAGACGCAATCGCATTCCCACGCAACCATACACTCCGAGAACAAATGATCAACCGTTTCATTGATTTCTCCACAAAACGCACATAATCCATCCCCCACATTAATGTTTCGTCTCATAAGAGTACTTTGAGTAGGAAGTCTATCCAAACTCGCCCTCCACATAAAAATGTTACACTTATTCGGGATCCATTTACACCAATTAAAAACCATATTACCTTCGCTTGGTTCGTTGCTTTTTAACCACTTTCGAGCTTCCTTAACCAAGTAGCCTTCATTCGAACCTTGATTCCAAGCCCAAGAATCTTCACGACCGGTTAAAAGAACGCCCGAGACCAATCTATGACAATGAACTACCTCTCCACTTCAATACTAGTGGCCGGGTACTTCTTCCATCTCCATTGAATCGTACAATGAAGGTTATGAATACAAAATCTCTCCGCCACCATGCACCCTTTCTGATCTTCAAGGCGGAACAACGAAGGAAACTTCGTCTTCAAAGGTTCGGTCGTAAGCCAAGGATCTATCCAGAATTTTATGCTCGAACCATCACCCACCACCCCTCGGATCATATTAGTGAAACCAATACCGTTTACCTAATCCATTTGGTGAAATTTTGGAATTTTTTCATATGAAAATAAATTAGATAATATGAGTTTTGTAAAGATTGCTTGAAAATTTTCTAGTTGTGGTCTTACACTTTCATTATTCACACGTTTACTTATTTACTCTTTTTGAAATTATTAAGGGGGGGGGGGGCTACATTTAGGGGCTTGGTTCATTTAGATCTGAATGAGCCTCTGTCCCATTCAGCAACGACAATAAGTCTGAATGATTCAGACCTAAATTTAACCATTCAGATGTTTTTTTGTTTGGAACCAAATAGTCTGAAGTCTGAATGAATCAGATGTTTACATCTGAATGGTTCCATTCAGATGTAAACAAACAGCCCCTTATTTAAAATACATGTTTGAACCGCTTTTCATTCTGAGCCCGGCTCGTTAGATAATGGGCCAGGTTCTCAAATGGATGAGTAAAATATCTTTTAGACCATGACCAATGCCCCAGTTGGTCCTATACATGTGACCCGCTATCAGAAAAAGAATTGCAATAGCTAAATGATGGTGTGCAGTATCGGTTAGCCATAGACCTCCAGTTACGGGGTCTAATCCTCCACGAAAAGTAAGAAAGTCCCCATATTTTGACCAATTCAAGGTGAAAAATGGGGTTGCTCCCTCGGCAAAACTGGGATAAAGTTGAGCCAACAGATCCCGATTCAAGATAAATTCATGAGGAAGTGGTATTTCTTTAGGATCTACTCCAGCGTTTAGAAATTGGTTAATAGGTAAAGATACATGTACTTGATGCCCCGCCCAAGAGAGAGACCCAATGTAACACCCCGACCAAAGGCGGATTATATATCGGGGCGCCACATATTGTTTCATTACTCGTGACACTATTGGGTGTCAATATTTAATAAATACATTCATTCGCGCACGCACAAGGTATACATAAGATAACATAATCATCATAAATCAATATATTATAAATCATAATATTCGAACAGCAATAACTTGTCTTGATACATTTTAATCTAGGTCCAAAATAAAGAAAACTTCCTAGGTTATCTCGAGCTCCAAAACAGCTACTGCAAACCTGAACATGTGTTAAAATAAAACGTCAAACACTTGCGTGTTGGTGAGAAATCAAGTTTAATAGTTAATACATAGATAACAATAAATCTGCGCGCAACATGTGTATGTCTGGTTTTCAACAAGGGTGTAATCAGATCGGGATCAAGTCTAAGATTCATAGACTGCCAGTGCTCACAATTGAGCTCACAAACAAGACAAACTGTGCATGTGTAAACAAAAGAGAAAATCATAAACGATAGTTCTCCCGTGTTCATCTAATGGTACCATGAGAACTGCGGAATAGACCGACAAGACGATTAATGATCCACACATACAAATAAACAGCCAAGTCTACGTCCTCAACACATGGGATACTGCGCGACTAAAGTTCATAAACAGTTTAAGACTCTAAGTTTGTATGAACACATGAACATCCCAAAACATTAAAAATAAAAGGGATTAGGTACGAGATTACTCACATGATAATCGGTGTGAAGATAGGTAAAGCAAGAACCAATCAAGCAAAGTTAACCTATAATTAAATATTATTGTTTTAACGATTTGTTTTAATGTCTTGATTATAAGTTAGCATAATTAATAAGTAAATTATTATATAATATATATTACCGGAAAAGCAGGGTAGAACAGGGAGGAAGACGGAGGCAAAGAGAGGAGACGGCAGAGGACAAGGACGAGAGCAAGGAGAAGATTTAAATTAAGTGTTTGTGTGTGATGTGTTAGGAAAAATAATATTATTATTTATAGAGAAACCCTAGGAGACATGAATCCAGAAAAAGGGGAAAAGATTCAAAGACAAACAGAACAAGACAAAACAAAAGATAACAAAAGATATCAAAAGCAAGTTCAGAAAAGTAAAAGATATCAAAAGATATGGTAGCAGGGAAAAAGAGAAAAAGGCTGACAGGGAACAGTAAAAAGGCATGGGCGGTTCAGATAAAGGTACTGGTCAAGCATGGAAAAAGCAGATCTCCAAAAGATAATGTCAGTCACTTTTTCTGCCAACCAATGGGGTTGGTGCGCATGCTGCGCCGAAAGTAACTTTTCAGACATAAGACAGGTTAGGTCAACAGCACAGAAGATAAGACATCACAAAAGCAAACGGCTAGATTAAACAGGAGAAAAGACTCAAGGGTTAAACGCGAGAAGGCATCGAGCGCGAAGGCATCGAGCGCGAAGGCAAAAGTGCGCGAGCGCGAAGGCAGACAGAACCAACCTTAACGCGTCGCGGGAAGAATTATATTTCTAAGCGCGCCGCGGGAAGAACTTCAATTCTAAGCGCGTCGCGAGAACTATATTCCTTAGCGCGTCGCGGGAAGAACAGTATCCATAGCGCGCCGCGGGAAGAACTAAAATCCTTAGCGCGCTGCGGGGACAGTTCGTCTCGCGTATCGCAGTAACAGGTGGTCTTCACGCAGGCTTCCTTGTAAAGAGTCTGGCGCGTGGAGCTGCGCAGACAACCTTAGGCGGGAAGGAACAAAGGACACAGAGGTTCAAGGCTTAAGGGCGGGACGGCTACAAGAGGGAAAAGAAGGCGGAAAGAGAGAAGAAGAGGGACGGGACGGCGGGAAGGAAAAGAGAGAAAGAGGCGGGAAGGAAAATATATATTATTATTAAAAGTAAAATATAAGTACAAATAAATATTAAACCATAAAAGAAAGAGATCGGATCAGAGAAACGGGTACCTGGGTCGGGTCGGATCGGGGCAGATGTCACAGTCTCCCCTACTTTAAGAAATTTCGTCCCGAAATTTATCTCGGAGTAGGTTGCGCAGAGAACAGGTGCGGGTACTTGATCTTCATTTGATCTTCCCTTTCCCATGTAAACTCGGCTCCGCGCTTGGACTCCCATCGAACTTTAACAATAGGGATACGACTGCGCTTGGTTTGCTTTACCTCGCGATCCAAAATCTCAACAGGCTTCTCAACGAAATGCATGGATTCATCAACTTGAACTTCATCAAGTGGTATGTGAAGGTTCTCGTCAGCTAAACACTTCTTGAGATTGGATACATGGAACGTTGGATGCACATTACTGAGTGCGGGCGGTAGGTCAAGTCTGTAGGCAACTTTTCCTACACGCGCGAGAATCTTGAATGGACCAACATAACGAGGAGCAAGCTTACCCTTCTTCCCAAAGCGGACAACACCTTTCCAAGGCGACACTTTGAGGAGAACAAGATCACCAACTTGAAATTCGAGAGGCTTTCGCCTGCGATCTGCGTAACTCTTCTGTCGGCTTCTGGCAGTCAGCAGATGATCACGGATCTTGGCGATTTTATCGGTTGTCTCTTGAACAAGTTCGGGTCCTGTGATTTGAGTTTCACCCACTTCGCTCCAACAAATCGGGGAGCGGCACTTACGACCGTAAAGTGCTTCAAATGGGGCCATACCAATACTGGAATGATAGCTGTTATTATAAGAGAACTCGACCAGAGGTAGGTGTGAATCCCAATTACCTCCAAAATCAAGAACACAAGATCGAAGCATATCCTCGAGAGTTTGAATAGTTCGCTCAGACTGTCCGTCAGTCTGAGGATGGTATGCCGTACTCATGTCCAAGCGAGTTCCTAACGCAGATTGGAGAGATTTCCAAAAGCGAGATATAAAACGGCCATCGCGATCGGATATGATGCTCAAAGGAGTACCATGGCGGCAGACAATTTCCTTGACATAAAGCTGCGCGAGTTGCTCAACACGGTAGTTTTCACGAATGGGCAGAAAGTGAGCAGACTTAGTCAAACGATCCACTATTACCCAAATGCTATCATGTTTGCTTGCTGTCAAAGGTAACTTTGTAATAAAGTCCATCGCTACACCTTCCCATTTCCATGTAGGAATTTCTGGTTGTTCGAGCAAACCAGATGGGCGTTGGTGTTCAGCTTTTACTTTAGAACAAGTCAGGCATTTAGCTACGAACACAGCAATATCCTTCTTCATACCGGGCCACCAATAAGTAATGCGCAAATCCTTGTACATCTTATCAGCGCCGGGATGAATAGAATACCGAGATTTATGCGCTTCACTCAGGATATCAGCGCGAAGATTCTCATCAAAGGGAATCCAGATGCGATTAAGATAACAGAGAATTCCACTCAGATTAGGGACAAAGTGCGCTTCCGCGCCACACGCTAACTCGGCGCGAAGATTACCATTACTGATGGATGCGCGCTGCGCGTCGCGAATGCGTGATTCAAGATTGCTCTGAATCGGCGCAAAGTGAAGCTGCGTGCGCGGCAAAATACAGTTAAGCTGGCAGGGTTTTCGGCTGAGCGCATCGGCTACCACATTAGCCTTACCAGGATGATACCGGATCTCACAATCGTAATCACTGATGAGTTCGTTCCATCGGCGTTGTCTCATGTTAAGTTCCTTTTGATCAAAGATATGCTGAAGGCTTTTATGGTCAGTGTAGAGGATACACTTAGTACCATAGAGGTAGTGTCTCCAGATCTTCAAGGCAAATACAACTGCACCAAGTTCGAGATCGTGAGTTGTATAATTCTTTTCATGAATCTTGAGTTGCCTTGATGCGTAAGCGATAACCTTGCCTCGTTGCATAAGAACACAACCGAGACCTTGGTTGGATGCATCGCAATACACGACAAAATCATCATTACCCTCAGGTAGCGCAAGAACAGGAGCTTCACACAACAGACGCTTAAGCGTCAGAAAGGCTTCTTCTTGCTTCGAGCCCCAAATATACGGTTTTCCTTTGTGCGTTAGAGCTGTTAAAGGCAAAGCGATCTTTGAGAAGTTCGAAATAAATCGCCGGTAGTAACCAGCTAAGCCCAGAAAGGAACGGATTTCGGTAGGAGAAGATGGCGTCAACCAGTTCTTGATTGCTTCAATCTTGGATGGGTCGACATGAATACCCATCTTGTTTACAACATGACCAAGAAACTGTACTTCATCAGACCAAAATTCACACTTGGAAAGCTTAGCATAGAGTTGCTCAGCTCTAAGCTTCTGCAACACCAACCGAAGATGTTGCTCATGCTCGGCCTTGGTCTTAGAATACACCAGAACATCATCGATAAACACGATCACAAAACGGTCCAAGAAAGGTCTACACACCCGATTCATTAGATCCATGAAAATGGCGGGTGCGTTGGTTAAACCGAAGGACATGACCAAGAATTCAAAATGGCCATAGCGGGTTCGAAAAGCAGTCTTCGGAACATCTTCATCGCGGATGCGCAACTGGTGATAGCCAGAGCGGAGATCAATCTTGGAGAAACAAGAGGCACCTTGGAGTTGATCAAAGAGGTCGTCAATACGCGGTAAGGGATACCGGTTCTTAATGGTGAGTTTGTTCAACTCGCGGTAATCGATACACATGCGAAACGATCCATCTTTCTTTTTAACGAACAACACCGGAGCACCCCAGGGCGAAGAGCTAGGGCGAATGAATCCTTTAGCAGTCAACTCTTGAAGTTGGCTGGCCAATTCTTGCATCTCAGCGGGTGCAAGACGATAAGGAGATTTAGCTACGGGGGAAGCACCAGGGACAAGATCAACACGAAACTCGACTTCACGAGCGGGAGGGATACCAGGAAGATCATCAGGAAAAACTTCAGGGAAATCACGCACAACAGGGATATCGCGAAGCTTCTTCTCTTCAGCAGGTTTGACCACATGGGCTAAGAATGCAACACACTTCTTCCGCATAAGCCTTTGGGCTTCGGCGCAAGACATAAGCTTAAGACCGCGGGAGGGTTTTTCGCCGTAGATGTGAAGATCACCATTTTCTCGAGGTATGCGAATCATCTTCTTGGCGCAAATAACTTCGGCGCGATTCTTCGAAAGCCAGTCCATACCAATGATAACATCAAAACTTCCAAGAGGCATGGGGATGAGATCGATTAGAAAATCGTTTTCATTAAGGTTAAGCGTACAATCCTTGATCACAGAGTTTATTAAAATAGTTTCACCATTAGCCAATTCAACTGAAAAATCTTCTTTTAAGTTATCGCGCGGTCGCGCAAGCTTCTGCTCAAAGGCGCGAGAGATAAAACTTCGATCGGCGCCAGTATCAAAAAGTATAGAAGCATAATTTCCGTTAAGTAAAAATGTACCATTAACTACGTCATTATTCGCTTGCGCTTGGTGCGCGGTTATATTAAAAGCTCGTCCACGCGTCACTTGGTTTGAAATCTGGTTCACCGGATTCGCTTGTGTAATCTGAACTTGTAGCCTCGGGCACGCGTTCCGGAAATGACTGGGATCACCGCAGTTAAAGCACGATCTGGGTCGTGGGTTTTGGTAGGTTGGTTGTGGGTTCTGCGGGTAGACTGGTGGTGTTGGCACAATTGGATTGGCGGGAAGGACTCTACAGTTTTCTGCAAGGTGGCCAGCGCGGCCACATCGGTTACATTGTCGACATGGGACTTGAGGTGGGTGGTGGAGTCTACAGGTTGGGCAAAAGGGGTGGTTTCCTGTGTAAGGTTTCTTAGTTGGCGGGGCAGGGAGTGCTGGATTGGTTAAGGCATAGTTGTGGACTACAGGAGGTGTTGGGTAGGCGGACAGTGGTTGAGGGGCGTATACTAGAGGTTGGTAGGCAGGTTGCTGGATTATGGGTGGGTTGGTAAGCGCGTAAGCTTGTCTGCGCTTACGTTTCTGGTTATGGTTTGAGGGTTCTGGTTTGGTTTCTGTTGGTTCAGGGGCAGTTTTGGTGGGTTTGGTCTTCTCAGCTCCCCGCAGGAACAAGGTTCCTGCTCTGACATGGTTGTCGCTGAGCACAACGGCCAACTCAATAGCGTCAGGGAGGGTTACTGGGTTTCTGGCCCATACAGAATCTTGAATTTCCATGGGGAGACCCCCAAGGAATTTCTCGATGGCTCGGCGGGAAGGGGTAACAAGGTGAGGGACAAGCAGGCTTAGTTCATGGAAGCGCGTCGCGTACTCGCGCGCTTCGCCACTGTACTGCTTAAGATTCCAAAATTCTTCCTCCAGGCGCTTAACTTCGTTGGGAGGGCAGAATTCTCGCGTCAAGAGATCCTTAAATTCCTCCCAGAGCATGCTGGAAGCAGCCTCTGCGCCACGCGCATGAGCTACTCCATTCCACCATGTAAGCGCTCTGGATTCCAGGACACTGGAAGCATATAGGGTTCGTCTGTCTGGAGGGCATTGGGTGTGGAGGAAAGTGTTTTCAATTTTCTCAAGCCACTGGAGCATCACGGTGGCTCCTTCAAGACCTGTGAACTTTGGAGGGTTACCCGCGTTAAAGGACTTAATGTTGTAACCAGAGGTGTTGGTATTGTTTTGGCTCAAAGCTTGGGCTATTGCGGTGGCCATTTCCTGGGAACGTTGCAGCGATCGTCTGTGCGCGGCTTCTTTCTTCCTAAGATGGCGAGCTGATAGTGGAGGCATTCTATAAAAGTTTTAATTTTTGTTAATATCTTGGTTTTATCGCAAAGTATAACCTTATAAAGCTTGGTTTCGCAGAGTTAGATACTATCAAAAGTTAAAGTAAAATAAATGACTTTAAATGCAGACTTAATAAAGGTAACAAATTCGAATCGAGAATCGACAATTCATGTATCACCATGACCTTCCAAATTCTCAATTTAAAATGACGAGTAAACGAGTATTGGAGATTGACGATTCATGTATCACCATGACTTTCCAATCCTCAATATAAAACATACAAGAAAATGAGTATTGGAGGTTGACAATTCATGTATCACCATGACTTTTCAAGTCTCCAACCTCAGAACATAATCGTAATTGAAAATTGAAAATCAACTATTCATGTATCACCATGACTTTTCGGATTTTCAATCCCAACAAACGAATATGTAAGTAAAATCAATAAAAATCGAAATTCAGCAAAAATCGAAATATCGCGAAATAAATCATAAAATCATATACTGCGCAGGCGCGAGCATATTCATAAATAACGAGTAATTAACAATAAGCGCGCAAACATGAGATTTC